>NC_056745.1:157500543-157644500 GCF_019279795.1 Protopterus annectens
CAGGAACAAGCGCTTTCACGCAATGAGATTGCGCTTCATCAGGTTACATTCTCGCAGAGACTTCCATTGTCTTTTATAGGAATGCATTAACACAATTATCCAATTAGTCAAAAGGTTCAATCAATACATTCAAAAATCATTGTCATTAAAATGCATAATAATAATACATTCATCAACCTAATACACCATTTAAAATAAACATCCCAGTGAAATTGTTTGTTATCTCAACAATAGCCATCATCTGAACTTTTTTATTCAATGGATTTAGCACAGAATGTCAAAATTCATGGAATTCCCTGATTATTAGCAATGCGCCTCATTAGTGTTATTCAGGAAGTAATGCCCATATTTGAAAAAGGAATAATTTAAAACGCAGCTTTGCTTAGCAATCTTGTTATCTAGTCAGAACACCTACTTCATAATGTTCCATTTTATTCAATGTTAAATATTATATTCAATGTTATTAGAGGCATAAAGTTACAAGGCTTTTCCAACCAAACACAATAAATCAAACATTAGCTAAGGCATAATAACGCCAGCCATTGCTGATGATATTATCAAAAATTAAAAATTAAAAATTAAAAATACACAAATGGATATCCGTTATAGATACCCATTGTCAAAAACAACTTTATTCATTAGCATTTGTATAAACCATCAATTAATGCATGAAGAACAACTAGTTCATCTCAGCTTGTTATTTAAAAGACCCTTTTCGTAAAAAGCAACCCTGCGATCAAAACACCATCATCTGCGCCGTGTAAGTCCTTGTTCAAAGACAAGGAAACTAAATGCCGTTTCCACCAGTAATCATAACAAGGGTCATGACATAAGACGCAGAAGCTACATCAAAGTAGATACTGTGCAAGAAAGATGGTATAAACATCATGAGTAGCCAGATATTGTTAGCGTATACTCCCAGCATAATATATGCTGTTCATGAAGTTCACAAAACTACATTTGATTTCCCGTGGACATTAGCTGTCAGACCAAAGGCTAACTGCCTAATGCCTTGAACATATCCGGTCATTAATATAGAAACGCAATGTATGTATTCCCCATTACACTGCGAAATATAAAATATATACTAAACCATCAACTAGCTAAAACTAGTATATCTAGGAAATCTAGACACAATCATTCACAAATAAATATTCATAACAAACATAGTACATAATGGCATCCACTTTAAAAGTAATTGACCATTCCAAAATATATAATTACAAATTTATGCCGTTAGTTAACACTAATAACGGCGTAACTAGCCAAATGGTCATATCATAAAACCAAACCAAATATATATTTACAAGAGCAATGCATGATAAATGTAGCAATGCCATAAGCACTGAAGATGTCAAAGAGCCAACATAAATGTACAAAGTACAATAATGTAAACACAGAACATACAAAAACTCAATAGATCAAGAATTCAAAAGTTCAAAAATTCAAGAATACAATAAGGTCTCTTTCCGATCTCAAGAGCATAAAATTATTAAATAGCACCAGTGTCTCTATTCGGACAAAAAACCAAAAGCACATATGCATAGAGGAGTTATACTCTGGGTGATTCCTGTATGTTAAAGACAAGCCGGCCAAGTATTCAGATCAATAACCAAGTAAATCATGGAATGCTACAGCATAGTATAGCACAGAAATTATGTATATATATCACAATGCTTTGTATGAATTAATGTAAATGAGCACTGAGAATGGATAAATAATACCTGATGTTACCATTGTTTATCATAATAAATATATCAGTGCAAGTTTGTATACTTTATAGAGGAACATGAATTTCCAGATCACAATTAAGATATATATAGTAACAATTAATAATCAGATTGAACATAACAAAGCAGATCAAATTAACTAGGACCTATCAAAGCTGGTCGAAGATTGACCACAGAGTTCAGACCTGGTGGTAAGTGAGCTTTGAGTCTTAGAATCCACCTTAGTTCAAAGCTCTCCAAGGTATTCAAGTGGTCACCCTCCCTCCTATTGGGATCTACCACCTGTAATACCTGAAACACAAAACTGTGTTTAGGATGAATACTGCAATGTAGGGCCAAGGCATTATTAAGATTGTTTTTTCTGATATTATATACATGATCATAGATTCGATCTCTTAGTCTCCGTGAGGTCAACCCCACATAGTAACCATCACAGAGAATACAGGTGGCAAGATAGACCACATTCTTGGTATTACAATTCGCATAATGCGTTGGCAATATGTTCATTCCAGTACCTGGGGGTGTGAATCCACATTCTTTACAAATGTAGTCACAGTAGGAACATTTTGCACATGGAAAAGTACCTGTTTTCATCAGAGATCTAATGTCAGTAGATGTATTAATTAACTTCTCCTTGCATAAAAGTCTCTTTAAGTTCATACAATTCATGTACCTAAACATCGGTTTATCACTAACAACTTCTGAGACAGACATATCCGAAAGTAGGATCTTCCAGTTACCCCTTACTATATTGGTTAAGTATTGTACATCATTAGTAAATTTTATATCATAAGATGGAATATTAACCATATTCTTATTATATCTATGATAACTAACAAATTTTTTAGCCTGGAGTCTGGTGTTATCAGGTATGGGTTCTTTTACTTCATCAATCAATTTGATGGGATAGCCCCTATCCATGAAAAGCTTCCTCTGAGTGTCCATTAGATTAAGTGTGTCCAATTTATCACTACAGATTTTATCAATCCTGCTCATCTGGTTCTTTATAATATTATGAAAAATATGTCGCGGATGTAAACTATCATAATGGAGGATCCCATTCCTCCAGCAGGATTTCCTATAAAGCGTCGTCACTAACTTGCAATGTTTATCCTTCTTAATGGTGATATCTAAGAAATTCACACTATGATAAGAAAAGTCATGGCTAAATTTAAAGAACGAGGTGACACTATTCATGTGGCTAATAAAAGAAGTAAGACTATCTTCATCACCATTCCATATCATTAGAATGTCGTCTACAAAACGTCTGTATAGTACGACATTTGCAAATCTCAAATCATTGAATATATACTCCTTTTCCCATTCCAGTACGACCAGGTTGGCATACGCATTAGCACAGGGGGTGCCCATGGCAACCCCCCATGTTTGTGCATATGCCACATTGTCGTAAAGGAAAGCATTGTTGTTTAGAATTAGATCCAGTAGACAACATATGTTCATGGTTTCACTATTTATAGTGCCAAGTTGTGTCATGTGGTTTCTTATCGCATCTAGGCCATACTCATTGGGAATCTTAGTAAATAAGCTTTCAATGTCTAAAGTTACTAATATAGTTCTGTCTGTTATTTTATCTGTTACCATATTCAACTTCAGGTCATCCAAGAGCTTATAGGAGTCAAGAAGGATCGTGGGTACCCGCTTCACGAATGCTCCTAATTTAGTCTGTACATAGAGTGATGCATTGTAGGTTACCCAATGGTCACCTGACACAATAGGACGCAAAGGTGGTGGATATGTGTTCTTATGCAGCTTCGGCAAGCCTTTAATAATAGGAATAAGGGGAAGCTCTACCAGCAGAAAGTCATACAGGGGTTTGTCAATGGACCTAGTCATGAGCATATCATAAAGTGTGTCATGGACATATTGCGTCAGTGATGCTATTTGTTGTTTGTCAATCCTCTTATATGCAGCATCATTATTTAACATATTGAGCATTAAGTCATTATAAAAGATTGCATCCATGGCTACAATCCCCCCTCCCTTATCCGCTGGCTTGAATACAAGCTGGGAATCATTGCACATTGCTTTTAACTCCACCATTTCTTCCATTTTAAGATTCATGAAAATATTCTTTTTCACTGGGTTATCATAATAAAAATAAAAGTCACGTTCACAAGTTTTCAGAAAACAATCTATTGTATGTGTAATGGGTGGCATAAAAGTGCTTTTCCTTCTGCAAGTAAAGTTATTCGCAAAATGGTTCATAGAATCAGATAAATTATCTTTGAACAATAGCTTAAGAGACAATTTCCTGCAAAACTTGCGTAACCCTATGAGGGTGTCAGAAATGTTACTATATTGGGAGGGAATAAATGACATACCCTTGTTCAGAACATTCATTGCATTCATCGAAAAAGTCCTGGATGATAAATTAAAAAATAAACAATTTATATTTTCACTCTTCTTTTCTTCTTCGATACATCCCCTGACAGTTTCCGAACAGTTCATACCTTCATTCTTCTTCTCTGCTCCTGCGCATCCCCTGACAGTTTTCTTTTTCCTCTTCCCCGGCTGTTGGAACGAGCTCGCACTGCCTCCTTGTAGGGAAGGGGAAAATTTAAAGGCAAAGATGCCGTAAGCTTGTTAATTGAGGCAGCTGCTTTGGGTTTCGTACCCAGTGCGTTATGATGGACCAATCCTTGCTGGTTACATGGTAGTGAGGAGACCGGAGTATCTGACATCGTAGATGTTTCACTTAACGCATTTTCTGTATGCAGTCCTGTGTTAGACATCCCATTCTGTGCGGCTGTAAAAGCTTTGTTGGTCAAGCCGGATGAAATATCCCCTTGATTGTTGTATATATTATGGGTGGAATGGGGATGGGTTCTCGGCCATACAAAAATACGGCCGAGGCAAAAGTCCTCACAGTCCCGTTTCAGCTTTTTAATTTTTATCTGCTCTAGTTTGCTACTGTATAGAGACAATTGTCTGTTCATAACTTGTATCTTAGTTTTGCAAAATTCAGACTCGTAAGTGGTGGTAAGTAAGTTGTACTGCTCCTCTACCTTACTTAGTAGCTCCGCTTCCAGCGGTGTAAAATAGTCCAATAATAACTGGATATACTTATATCCAAAGTCAATATTTAACTTCTGCCACTGCCGGAGTAATTCCGGTTGGCTATCCCCATAGGTCGGCATGCACAAGACACGCATGCCGCGGGGGATAACTTTAAAGTGCAGGCATGCTTGCAGGTGCCTTCTTTGCCAAACAAGCCTATGCAGGCGGTAAAGATCATTCTCTAATGTTCTCAAACTCCCAAAGAACTCATGCATGTTATCATTGTTGCTCGATGGACTTCTACATACTTCACCATTCAAGTCCATATGTAACAACGGATTGTCCCGTTGATAGAAGAGACAATTCCAGTTCTCATTAGAAGTGTTACTCACTGGGTTGTAGTCTAGTTCAATGTTCTGCGTTTCCATCGCGTGATGACCGGTTAGGTACAAAAACAAAGATATTAACTGCAGGAAACAGTAACCGATCACCCAAAGGTTTCTTGCATCAAGGTAAGAGAGACAGTACTGAAGAAATTGCTTGAAACCACCACGATATAGTCCAGATAACATTTAATAGAAAAATAAAACAGGAACAAGCGCTTTCACGCAATGAGATTGCGCTTCATCAGGTTACATTCTCGCAGAGACTTCCATTGTCTTTTATAGGAATGCATTAACACAATTATCCAATTAGTCAAAAGGTTCAATCAATACATTCAAAAATCATTGTCATTAAAATGCATAATAATAATACATTCATCAACCTAATACACCATTTAAAATAAACATCCCAGTGAAATTGTTTATCTCAACAATAGCCATCATCTGAACTTATTTATTCAATGGATTTAGCACAGAATGTCAAAATTCATGGAATTCCCTGATTATTAGCAATGCGCCTCATTAGTGTTATTCAGGAAGTAATGCCCATATTTGAAAAAGGAATGGTTTAAAATGCAGCTTTGCTTAACAATCTTGTTGTCTAATCAGAACACCTACTTCATAATGTTCCATTTTATTCAATATTAAATATTATATTCAATGTTATTAGAGGCATAAAGTTACAAGGCTTTATTTAGGTTACATTTAAAACAGGAGGAATAGCCAAAGGTCTATGCTGAGGTAAATGGGAGAAAAGTTCTTAGTCTTTTCCTGGAATCAGAATATTCCTGGCCCTGGCATTTGAAATGCTCTCTCATAGAGTGAAGGGTCTCCCCAAAGGAAAGCTCTTCAGGAGGGGAGGCCGAGGGAATAGATTCCTCTGCATCCGAATCCTCGTAGGCCAAATAAGCCTCCTCCTGGTAGTCTGAGTGATCCGAGCCAACAGAGGCCTCCTCTGAGAAAAGGGGATCAGGAGGATCCATCCTGGGCCTTTTGTCTAGAGGAGGTTGGGAGACCCTGTCCGGATGAGGCTGAGAGTCCCTAATTAAGGAGATAAGGTCCTCTGCTAAAGTTAGAATCTGTGAACTAGAAGAAGGTCCCTGAGGAATAACTCTGGGAGGCATGGCTTTAGAGTGTTTTGCAGGTTTAGCCCTGGTGAAGGCCTTAATAGACATGGATGTAGGAGGCCTGGCTGCACCACGTGCTGGTGTAGCTTTGTCTAAAGGTATGGTGTCGGAAGATTCCAATACCCCAGTTTCCAGAAGGCAATTCTGTAACCGACTCGGTAGGAGCCTCCGGGGCTGAGGCTGTCGGTTGTAAAATTTCAGGGTTCGGAAGTTCCAAGGACTCGGTATCAGCCGAGACCGAGACTCGCTGAAGCCTAGCCATGTTTCAGCCGAAACCGCGGCCCGCGTGTGTCGGTCCTTGTCTTTCCGTTTCTTAATTAAATGTGATGTCGGGGTTTCAGACGGCATTTTGTAAGCAAAAAGTACAGTTTTGTACCTACCATAAATGTAGATGTCCGATAAGACATGCAACTACAGTCATAACATGTGGGTTGTCCTGCCTCAGGCAGCCCTCGGTCAGCCGGATTCCAAAGTCTGGGTCCGACGCGGGCTGATGTCGCATTTCTCTCCGACGTCAGAGCGGCTGGAGTACATAAGCATCAGCCGACGCCATTTTCTTCAGTGTTTCTTGCCCCAGATGCCAGGTGCCCTCCAAGGAAGGCTGTAATCAAATTGGAAGACAAAAACAAGATTCCAAACAAATAAATGAGCAATAAAACAAATACACCATAACAGATATCCCCAGCTAAGAGTAACAGAGATAGGAGTGGACACTAGGCATAGAGGGGTATGGAGGGAGGAAAACCCGACTGCAGTTGCATGTCTATCGGACATCTACATTTACGGTAGGTACAAAACTGTACTATGTCCTTCAAGAATGCAACTGCAGTCATAACATGTGGGTAGAATACCATAGCTTAGCTGGGGAGGAGGAATGCTCTAGGAAAAGATGGCGTGGCAATCAAACCTTGCAGGACTGCAAGCAAAGCCTGCTCTGGATCTGGAGTATAGAGGAGATTGTAGTGTTTGGAGAATGTATGCACGGAGCTCCATGTAGCAGCTTCTAGAATGTCCTTGGTAGGCACCCCTCTTAAGAATGCTGTAGAGGTGGCTGTAGCTCTGGTGGAATGTGGTCCGACATTGGCTGGAACAGTCTTTCCATGAAAGGAATAACAGAATCTGATGCAATGTCCAATCCATTTAGAAATAGTCTGTTTTGAAATTGCTTTTCCTTGGACTGCAGGGACGTAAGCTACAAAAAGTTGTTCAGACTTCCTACTGGCCTTGGTTCTGTCCAGGTAGTATCGAAGTTGTCTGTGAATGTCCAAGGTATGTAACAGTCTTTCCCCCTTATTCTCAGGATTGGGGAAGAAAGCAAGGTAGATGAATGGCTTGATTTAAAGAAACCCTAGATAGCACCTTTGGCATAAAAGTAGGGTTGGTCCTTAATGAGACCCTGTCTCTGTGAAAAATAATAAAGGGTGGTATTGCCATTAGGGCCTGTAGCTCCGAAACCCTTCTTGCTGAAGTAATTGCCAACAGGAAAGCTGTCTTCCATGAGAGAAATTGCAAGTCAACTGAAGCTGCTGGCTCAAAAGGAGGTAGGGTCAGTTTTTCTAAGACAAAATTGAGGTCCCAGGCTGGCACCGGGGCCTTTCTTGGTGGCTTAATGTTCTTGATTCCCCTGAGGAATTGCCTTAGTAAGGGGTGAGAAAAAACAGGAGGATCAGTGTTGTATTTAGCTGAAATAGCAGATGCATGTATCTTTATGGAAAAATATGAGAGGCCGTTCTTTAACATTTCTGCCAAATATTCCAAGATGAGTGGGATGTTCAACAATGATGCATCATGTCCCTTGCTGGTATTCCAAATGCTGAATCTTTTCCACTTTGCTAAGTAAACCTTTCTGGTGGATGGTCTTCGAGCCTCTGTTAGTATCCGCGAAACTTCCTTGGAGAGAGATAAGCTGAAGTTATTTGTGGGATCTCCCAGGCTGTTAGCTGCAGTGTCTGAAGATTTGGATGCAGTGTTTCAAAATTGTGTTGAGTCAAAAGTAGAGGCCACTGAGGAAGGGCCCACCTCCTGGTGTGACATATGCTCCGTAGTAGTGGGTACCAGTGTTGTCTTGGCCAGTCCGGAGCTATTATGATTCCCTTGGGTTTCTCAGCTTTGATCTTTAGTAATACTGAAATCATCAGTGGCAGAGGTGGGAATGCATAGATTGCTAGGGAGTTCCAGTTGAATGAGAGGGCATCTATTTTCCAAGCTTTTGGATGGTATGTCCTTGTGCAGAATTTTGGTAGAAGATGGTTGAGGTGAGAGGCAAATAGGTCCACTTCTGGCTTGCCCCATGTCGAAGTGAGTTGTCTGGAGGTCTTCGGATGTAACCTCCACTCGTGTGGATCTGTGAAATTCCTGCTTAGGCTGTCCGCCAACACATTGTCTTTTCCTGGAACAAACTGGGATTGTAACTGGATGTTTAGGCTCAGTGATTTCTCCCAAAGCTGCATTGTCAGTCTGCAAAGAGGGTAAGAGTGGGTGCCCCCTTGCTTGTTTATGTACCACATCACAGTGGTGTTGTCTGCCCGTATCATTAAATGGCCTTGCTGGAGTTGGTGTTGAAAGGCCTCGATGGCATGCATTACTGCCAGCATTTCCTTTTGGTTTATATGCAGATGTGTTTCCTTTGGAGACCATTGTCCTTGTATACATCTGCCTTCCATGTGCGCCCCCCATCCAAGGTCTGAGGCGTCTGTAGTCATGGTCTGTGTTATCTGTGGTTTTTTGAATGACATACCTGTGTTTGCCTGGCTCACCGAGGCCCACCATAGGAATTCCTTTTGTAGGCATGGAATGAGTGGTATGATTGTCTCCAAGTTGTTGCTGTGTTGAGACCAAATGCTTTTTAGGTACCATTGAAGCTTTCTCATGTGTAGTCTTGCGAATGGAACCAGGAGAATGCAAGATGCCATGTAACCCAGGGCCTGTAGGAATCTCCTTGCCGTCATCTGGGTGAGTTTTGCTAGACCTTTGAAGTAATGAGTTAACTTCTCTTGCTTGTCTTCTGTCAGGTAAGCCATCTGAGAGGCTATGTCTAGTTTGGCTCCTAAGATGATTATTTGCTGGGATGGCTGCAGTCTTGAATTTTGGAAGTTGACTGTGTATCCCAGAGCTTGAAGTAATTGAATGACATAATCCAGGTTTTTGTCAACATCAATTTGTCGTCCGCTTGTATGAGGCAGTCGTCCAGGTACGGGTAAATTTGTATACCCTGGAGCCTGCAATGAGCAATTACTGAAGCCAGGCATTTTGTAAATACTCTGGGCGCAGTAGATAAGCCAAATGGCAATGCTGAGAATTGATAATGCTCTGGCCCTGCAAGAAATCTAAGGTATCTTCTGCAGCTGTGTCTGATAGGGACATGCAGGTATGCCTCCTTGAGGTCCAGAGTAATCAGCCACGACCCCTTGCCCAGCATGGGAAGGAGTTGCTGTAGAGTCAGCATTTTGAACTTTGGTACTATGATAAAGGTGTTTAATGCGGACAAGTCCAGTATTGGTCTCCATTGAGATTCTTTTCTTGGAACAAGGAACAGTCTTTAGTAAAACCCCTGGTCTTGTTCTTGTTGTGGAACTCTTTCTATTGCTTTCATCTGAATCAGCAGAGTGATTTGCTTGATAGCCTCTGCCCTCTGATTTTGTGGCAGGTTTGGCATGCTTTCTTGGTAAGGTATGAAAATGAAACCTGTACCCTCGGTCTATAATGTCCAAAATCCATTTGTCCTTTGTCAGTCTGTGCCAGTTGTCTGCAAACAGAGATAATTTCCTGCCCAAGGGAGCTTCCATTTGTTCCCTGGTAGGCGGTAGTAGAGGAAAGTCATTGAGATTGTGGTTTTGGGGCAGGTGAAACCCCTGCGTCACTTCTTTGGTTTCCTGGCTGCCATTGTCGTCCCCTGTAAGGGCATCTGTATTGGCCTCTTCCTCGGCCACGTCTGTTCTTACCCCTTTGAAACTTTTCTGGATTAGGAAAGGACCAGTTTTTTGAAGGCCAATTCCTACTGAATCTGGGGGGTTGAACCTGGAGGAAATCTTTCAGTCTGGACTGATTTTGCTTTTTCTTCGATGGTCTTTAACACATCCTTAGCATTTGCACCAAAAAGCTTGTTCTTTTCCAAAGGTGCATCCAGAAGTTTTGCTTTTACATGATCTGGTAGAGGTTTATCTTTTAACCAAGCATGTCTACGAGTGACTGCCCCTGTCATAGCTGCCCTACATGAAGCTTCCAGTGCATCATATCCACACTGCAGGAAGTGATTGCTTACTTGCTGAGTGTTATGTACAGCATCCTGCAAAGTCTTCCTGTCTAAAGACTCAGGAGTGGCTAATGTTTTTTGTAAATCTTCTAACAGATAATCCTGATATTGTAACATATGGAGAAGGCAATTTAAAGCTCTCATAGATAAGGTAGTGGATGTGTAAACCTTTTTGCCCCATCTCTCTAATGACCTAGCTTCCCTGTTGGAGGGCAAAGGATTTTTTGAGGTGGAGGCTGAGACTCCTTTAGGCCCCTGTGAAATAGTTTCCAAATCAGCAGTGTGGGCCCTGAATAAATGGGAATGAGTTTCTGGGACCCTGTAATACCCGTCTGGCTTGGCTGGAGCAGGAGGAAGAGAATCAGGGGTAGCACTAGAGTCAGAATACAAGTCATCCAGAACATCAAGTACAGGAGGAATAGCTAAGGGCCTGTGCTGAGGCTTCTTAAGGAATTCCTGACCTTGCCACTTGAAATGTTCCCTCATGGTGTGCAGAACTTCCCCAAAAGAAATATCCTCAGGAGGGGAGGCAGAGGAGATGGAATCTTCTGCATCCGAGTCTTCATAGGTCTGGAAGAGCTCTTCCTGGCTATCAGAGTGGACAGAGCCCTCAGATTCTTCATCTGAATGTGTAGGGTCAGAGGGTTCAACCCGGGGCCTTTTATCAGGAGGAGGCTGGGATCCTCTCTCAGGATGGGCCTGTGAACCTCTAATCATGGAAATCAAATCAGCAGCCATGGACATAATTTGTGTCTCTGGAGTCGGCTGAGGTAAGGGTTTAGAAGTAATAGGCTTTGTTTTGCTGGCTGCCTTAGCCCTAGTGTAGGCCTTAATAGACATGGCCATAGGGGGCCTGGCAGCTCCACGTGCAGGAGTGACCTTGTCTACATCAATGGTCTCGGGCATTTCCTCGGTTTCGGTATCCGGAGGAAAATCTATAACTGGCGTCGGAGTAATGTCTGGAATCGGAGTCGGTACTGCGGTGTCTTCGGTTCGGAGCGGTGGAGAGACCGTCTCAGAGGGAACCGGAGCACTCGCGCTAGGGTTTGGCGTGGAGTCGGTGGTAGACGCGGGCCGAGGATGTCGGTCCCGGTCTTTTCGCTTTTTGGGCGTTTGCGATGTCGGAAGATCCGACGGCATAGTGTAAGCAAAATTATCGCCGAAAAAATCTTCAGCGAACTCCGCCCGGCGCCTGAGAGTGCGCTTGTTGAAGCGAGCACAGGCTACACAGGCCGAGACATCGTGGTCTGGGCCCAGGCAAGGGAGACAGTAAGAGTGGAAATCCTTATGAGGTATTTGTTTACCACAAGAAAGACAATTGTTAACTTTTTCAGTAATTTCTGACATTGGCTGAGGCAAGAAAAGGTCCCCAACGGGGTATTTAGCTTTTTTGATGACTTCGGTATCGTAGAATACAGGAACTGACCGACCGGCACTTGCGAACTGCTTCTACTTCGGGCACCGCGCGGCAAGAAAGACTGAAGAAAATGGCGTCGGCTGATGCTTATGTACTCCAGCCGCTCTGACGTCGGAGAGAAATGCGACATCAGCCGACGTCGGACCCAGACTTTGGAATCCGGCCGACTGAGGGCTGCCTGAGGCAGGACAACCCACATGTTATGACTGCAGCTGCATTCTTGAAGGACATCTATCCCCAAAAAACTCTTCTGCGAATTCCGACAGACGTCTAAGAGTGCGTCGGTTGAAGGAAGCGCAGGCAGAACAGGCCGAGACGTCGTGGTCTGGGCCTAAGCAAGGAAGACAATGAGTGGAAATCCTTATGAGGTATTTGTTTCCCACAAGTTAAACAATTATTAACTTTTTCTGACATCGGCTGAGGCAAGAAAGAGTCCCCAACGGGGTACTTAGCTTTTGAAGTCTTCGGATAGCGAATTTACAGGAGCTGGCTGACCGGTACTTGTGAACTGCTTCTGCTTCGGGCACCACACGGCAAGAAAGACTGAGGAAGATGGCGTCGGCTGACGCTTTTATACCCCAGGCGCTGTGACGTCGGGGAAGGGGCGACATCAGCCGACGCCGGACCCAGACTTTGGAATCAGGCCGACCGAAGGTCTGCCTGAGGCAGGACAACCCATATGTGATGACTGCAGATGCATCCTTGAAGGACATCCAGGACTGCAACAGTGAATACACTAGAACATCTACATTTATGGTAAGTGTACACAACTATACTATGTTCATCGTGTTTCACTGTTGCAGTCATTACATTTGGGTAGATTCCCAAAGCTAATGCTGGGAGGATAGATTTATACAACATTAGGAACAGCTATAAGGCCCTGCAAAACAGCAGTGGCAAAGCCAGCTCTGGATTTAGAGAAAATTGGTAAGTGATAATGCTTGGTGAAAGTATGAACTAAATTCCAGGTAGCAGCTTCTAGAATATCCCTGGTAGAAACACCTCTGAGAAAGGCTGCTTAAGTAGACGCAGCCCTGGTGGAATGAGATCTGATACCCAGGGGGATAGGATTTCCATAGTGCTTATATGAATACAATGGCTTATCCATTTAGAAATAGTTTGCTTTGAAATAGCCTTCCCCTCTGCCCCTGCAGCAAATGCTACCAGCAGTTGTTCAGATTTTCTTTGAGATTTAGTCCTGTCCAAGTAGAATCTAAGTTGTCTGTGCACATCCAATGAATGCAGAATCCACTCTCCCCTGTTCTGTGGATTGGGAAAGAAAATTGGCAAATGAATGGACTGATTAAGGGCCACATTGGATACCAACTCGGGCATGAATGATGGACTGGTCCTGAGTGAAACCCTGTCCGCATGAAAGATGATGAAAGGCTCCACTGCCATAAGGGCATGTAATTCAGATATCCTTCTAGCTGAAGTGATTGCTAAAAGGAAGGCTGTTTTCCAGGAAAGAAATTTTAAGTTAGCAGTTGCAGCTGGCTCAAAAGGAGGTAGAGTGAGTTTCTCCAAAACAAAGTTAAGGTCCCAGGGCAGGGGTTGGAGCTCTACTTGGTGGTCTCAGGTTTTTGGCCCCTCTGAGATACTGCTTCAGAAGAGGATGAGAGAAGGGGGGGGGGGTCTGTGTTGTAATGAGCTGAAATGGCTGAGGCATGGATTTTTATGGAAGAAAACAACAGGCCCTTGTGAAACATCTCAGTTAAGTATTGCAAAATCTGAGGTAAACTGGGCACTGCTGTGCTTATCCCTTGGGACTGATTCCAGGCACAGAATCTTTTCCATTTGTCAGCATAAGATCTTCTAGTATTAGGTCTTCTCGCCTCCAAAATGACATCCATCACAGGTTTGCCAAGGGTGATTAGCCAAGCTGCAGGATTCAATGTTTGGAGCTGAGGGTGCAGAATTTGGGTCTCCTGCTGAGACATTAAAAAAGGTGTCGGAGGCAGGTGCCACGGAGAAATGTGTGACATTGCTCAGGAGTGGGTACCAGTGTTGGCGAGGCCAGTCTGGAGTAATCAAAATAATTTTTGGTTTGTCTTGTTTGACTTTTAGTAGAACTTTGGAGAGCAAAAGCAGAGGGAGAAAGGCATAGACTGATAGGTTTTTCCATCTGATGGACAGAGCATCCACTTTCCAGGCTTTTTTGTGATGAGTTCTTGTGCAAAATTTGTCCAACTGGTAGTTCTGGGGTGAGGCAAAAAGATCTATGTCTGGGCTCCCCCATTTGCATGTCAACATGTTGACAATCCGTGATTCCAGTTTCCATTCGTGAGGGTCAGTGAGATTTCTGCTTAGCTCGTCTGCCAGAACATTCTGCTTTCCTGGCAGGATTTGAGCTTGTAGTTGTACTTGGTAGCTCAAGGCCGTGTTCCACAATGCCATGGCTAGTCTGCAGAGGGGGTAGGAACGTGTACCCCCCTGCTTGTTTATGTACCACATAACCGTGCTGTTGTCCGTCTTTATCAGTAATTGTCCTGGATGAAGGTAGTCTTTGAAGGCTGTCAGTGCATTCTGTACAGCTAGAATTTCTTTTTGATTGATATGAAGGTGCATTTGATTTGGGCTCCATTTGCCCTGAATGCACTTCCCTGCCATATGATCCCCCCCATGCATAGCCTGATGCTTCTGTAGTTAGGGTTTGGGTAGTGTGAATGGAAGTCCTTTCTTTTGGTGGCAGGCCTCTGCCCACCATAGGAACTCTAGGCGCAGGCAACGTATGATAGGAATCATTGTTTCCAGGCTGTGACAATGTTGACTCCATAAACTTTTCAAGTACCACTGAAGTTTCCTCATATGCAGTCTTGCATATGGAATTAGAAGAATGCAGGAGGCCATGAACCCCAAGGATTGCCAGTTATTTGCCTTGCAGATAGCAAGGTTTTTGTGGCCGCCTGTTTGAAGTAAGTCACCAAATGAATTTGCTTTTCTGGCGTAAGGAAAGCCATCTGGGCAGTTGTATTCAAACTTGCACCTAGGAATGTAATCTTTTGAGAGGGTACCAGTTGAGATTTATTTTCAGTTATGGTGTACCCTAGACAGGTTAGAACTCTTTTTACAAACACCAGATGTAAGAATGGCCTGGTTTTCTGCCTGACTTAGACAATTGTCCAGGTATGGACATATTTGAATATTTCTTTGCCTGTGAAATGCAATTACTGGAGCCAGGCACTTTGTGAATACCCTGGGCGCAGCAGACAAGCCAAAGGGCAGTGCAGAGAATTGATAATGCAAGCAGCCTGCTTTGAAGCGTAGGAATCTTCTGCAAGATTCCCTGATTGAGATATGCAGGTAAGCCTCTTAAGTCAAGAGTTGCCAACCAGGCATTCTTGCCTAGCATAGGAAGCAAGTGGTGAAGAGCCAGCATCTTGAATTTTGGAATGTCCAGAAAGGCGTTTAGAGTAGACAAGTCCAGAATTGGTCGCCATGATTTGTCTTTTCTGGGTACCAGGAAAAGTCTGGAATAGAAACCTTGTCCCTTTTCCTCTTCTGGTACTAGCTGAATAGCCCCCATGTTTAGGAGGGAAATAACTTTTTTCTGAGCCTCTGCCCACTGATTTGGGGGCAGGTCTGGCCACCTCTTTGGAGTTGGCAGCATGTGGAAATGAAATCTGTATCCCTGGAACACTTTATTTAAAACCCATTTGTCCTGGGTTATAAGTTGACAGTTTCTTGAATGAAGACAGTCCCCCCCCCCCCCAAAGGGGCGGCTAAGAGGTAAGCGCTTGGTAATTTCAAAGGGAAGTCATTGAGACTGTTTCCCATATGGTGGTGCCTTGTTTCCCATATGGTGGTGCCTTGTTTCCAGATTTGGAAGTGGAAGCACCCCATTGCTTAGTTCTGAAAGTCCCTTGGGACTGAAACCTGGTGCTTTTGGAATGTCTGGGTTTGGCGGTGGCTCTGGAAGGAGCTGGAAAGGACCAGTTCTTAGTAGGCCAATGCCTACTAAATCTTGTCGGTTGCAATTGTAAGAAATCTTTCACAGTCTGCATAGATTTAGCTTTATCTTCCATCTTTTCTAGAACGTCTTCAGCCTTATTGCCAAACAGGTGGTCCTGCTGTAAAGGAGCATCCAAAAGTTTTGCTTTAACATGATCAGGCAGAGATTGCTCCTTAAGCCAAGCATGCCTTCTAAGCACAGACCCAGTAACAGCAGACCTACAAGAGGCCTCTAAAGAATCAAAACCACATTGCACAGTATGGTTGCCAACTTGTTCAGCTGGATGCAATAAATCTTGCAAATCTTTATTCTCCACACAGTCAGAAATCATAATTTTCTGTTTAAGCAGTCCCATGACATGCTGTTGATATTTTAGCATATGAAATTGACAGTATAAAGCCTTAATTGCTAAGGTTGCAGAAGTATAAACCTTTTTACCCCATCTATCCAGCACCCTGGAGTCTCTATCAGAAGGGGTAGGATTTTTAGCAGTAGAAGCCTTAATGCCCTTGGGCCCCTGAGAAATGGTTTCAGGGTCTGCAAGAGGATTATTGAAAAGGAATTCATGGGACTCCAGAACCCTGTAGTACCTGTCTGGTTTGCTAGGGGCTGGAGGCAAGGAATCAGGGGCCATACTGGATTCCGAAAACACATCAACAATATCTAGTACAGGAGTATAGCCAAAGGCCTATGCTGAGGTAGAAGGAAATCCCCAAGCCTCTTTTTTGGATTCAAAGAAATCCTGACTTTCCCAGTGGAAATGCTCCCTTAAGGTATGTAAAGTTTCCTCAAAAGAGAAATCCTCAGGCGGAGAAGCAGAGAGAATGGAATCCTCTGCATCAGAGTCCTCATACGTAGGTATGGACAAATCCAGATCATTAGAAGAGTCAGAAGAAACAGAGCCCTGTTCAGAAGATTCATAGTCAAATTCAATCCTAGGCCTCTTGGTGGTGGTGGTGGTGGTGGGGGGTTGACTACCCCTGATTAGAGTAATTAAATCTTCAACCATTTTGATAATTTGTTTTTTAGGCATAGGAGCCTGAACATGTGGCCTGGGCATCAGTTTTTTAGACCTAGATCGAGATTTAGGCCTTAGCACTGAAGTTGGAGTCGGTTTAATATGCAAGTCTGTAGGCCTGAATACACCCACAGAAGCCGGTGCCTGCTCAGCAGGCTCTGGACCTATCCAAGGTAGAGACATCCGCGGGTTCCATATGTTAAGTATCTCGCGGCATACTGGACTCTGAATGGGTCTCAGTAGAGGCTTGCAAATCAAAAGTAGTGGGTTATCAAGGGCTGCGAAAGCACCTCACTGAGTACCGGCGAACTGGCTTAGGAGAAGCATTGTTGGCAGTTTTGGACCTCAACGGCCTGTCTCTGCCTTTTTCTTTGTGTTTTTTTGGTATTCCGGTAGTCTGATGGCTAACCGACATCATTTCTGGATAATTAAACAGAGAACCAAAATATTTTGAAGCAAAAATGTACAGACGACGGATAGTGCGCTGATTAAATAAAGCACAAAACCAACAGCAAGGTACGTCGTAGTCAAGGCCTAGGCAAGGAATACAGTACAAATGAAAATCCTTATAAGGTAATTTGCTTCCCACAAGTAACACAATTATTAACTTTTACTGACATCGGTAAGGAGCAAGAAAAAGTTTCCCCAAGGGGTACTCAGCTTTTAGTTGAAGACTTCGGTTCTGAAACTTGAAAACGAAAATTTCGGGAGTTGGCTGACCGGCACTGGCGAACTGCTTCTGCTTCGGGCACCGCACAGCAAAAAAGACTGATGTAATGGCGTCAGCTGCATGTTTTATACCCCTGACTCTGATGTCATGGAAGAAGAGACCGCAACCGACGCAGGACCCAAGACTTTGTTAATCAGGCCAACTGAGGGCAACCTGCCAGCAGATTACCCAAATGTAATGACTGCAACAGTGAAACATGAACATCTGTACTATGTTCTTCACGTTTCACTGTTGCAGTCATTACATTTGGGTAGATTCCCAAAGTTAAGGAAGGGAGGAGGAAGTTAGAGAGCATTAGGACCAGCTATTAAGCCCTGCAAGACCACAGTGGCAAAACCAGCTCTGGATTTACAGAAAATAAGCAAGTGGTAATGCTTGGTGAAGGTATGTACAGAGCTCCAGGTAACAGCTTCTAGGATGTCCCTGGTAGAGACACCTCTGAGAAAGGCTGTAGAGGTAGATGCAGCACCGGTGGAATGTTATTATCCCCTGTGGGGTAGGTTTTCCACGGTGCTTGTAGCAGAAATTAATGCAATGGCCTATCCACTTAGAAATTGTTTGCTTTGCAATGGCCTTCCCCTCTGCCCCTGCAGCAAAGGCAACTTGCAGCTGTTCAGTTTTTCTGAGAGGCTTAGTCCTGTCCAAATAAAATCTAAGTTGCCTGTGCACTTCAAAGAGTGCAGTATTCCTTCTCCTTTGTTCTGTTGATTAGGAAAAAAGGTTGGCAAATGAATGGACTGATTAAAGGCCACACCGTATACCACCTTGGGCAGAAAAGAAGGATTGGTCCTGAGGGACACACTGTCTGCATGGAAGATGATGAAGGGCTCCACTGCTATGAGGGCCTGTAATTCAGACACTCTTCTTGCTGAATTGATGGCTAGAAGGAAGGCTGTTTTCCAAGAAAATAATTTTAACTATGCAGTTGCAGCTGGCTCAAAAGGATGCAGAGTGAGCTTTTCCAATACAAAGTTAAGGTCCCACGCTGGGGTAGGGGCTCTACTGGGTGGTCTTAAATGTTTGGCCCCTCTGAGGAACTATTTCAGTAGGGGGTGAGAGAAGAGGGGTGGGCTCAGTATTATAAAGTGCAGAAATGGCTGAGGCATGAATTTTAATTGATGAAAAGGAAAGGCCCTTGTGTAGCATCTCTGTTAAGTATTGAATAATATGCGGTAAGCTGGGCACTGTTGCGCCCAATCCCAGAGTCTGGCTCCAGGAACAGTATCTTTTCCACTTTTCAGCATACAATTTTCTGGTACTAGGCCTCCTTGCCTCCAGAATGACATCCAACACCTGCTTACTGAGGGATGCTACTGGAAAGCTCAGGGAATTAGCCAGGCTGCAAGGTTCAGGGTTTGAAGCTGGGGATGCAGAATCTGGCCCTCCTGCTGGGAAAGCAGGGAAGGGGTCTGAGGCAGGTGCCATGGTTCAAGCAGTGACATACTGCACAAGAGGTGGTACCAGTGCTGGCGTGACCGGTCTGGTGCAATCAGTATTGTCCTTGGTTTGTCCTGTTTGATCTTTAGCAGAACTTTCCAGAGGAGAGGCAGAGGGGGAAAGGCATAAACTGAGAGGCCTTCCAGGTGAAGGACAGGGCATCCACTTTCCAAGCTTGACTGTGGGAAGTCCTTGTGCAGAATTTGTCCAATTGGTAGTTCTGAGGGAAGGCAAACAAGTCTATCTCCGGGTTCCCCTATTTGCTTCTCAAAAGGTTGAATATCTTTGGTTCTAGTTTCCACTAGTGTGGGTTCAAGAGATTTCTGCTTAGGTCGTCTGCCAGTGAATTTAGCTTGCCTAGCAGGAATTGAGCTTGTAGGTGCACTTGTGGCAGCTCAAGGCTGTGCTCCACAGAACCATTGCTAGTCTGCAGAGATGGTATGAATGGGTTTCCTCCTGCTTGTTTATGTACCACATAACAGTGGTGCTGTCTGTCTTTACCAATAATTGTCCTGGAAGAATGTGGTCCTTGAAGGTTGTCACAGAATTCAGTACAGCTAATATTTCTTGAGTGATATGCAGGTGCATCTGACTCTGGTTCCATTTGCCCTGAATGCACTTCCCTGCCAAGTGAGCCCCCCCATGCATAGTCTGATGCGTCTGTTAGGGTTTGGGCGGCAGGGGGTAGAGTGAATGGCAGTCCCTAGTTGTGGTAGCAGGTCTCTGCCTACCAAAGGAACTCTGTCCTTATACAAGGAATGATAAGAAAGTACAGTTTTGTACCTACCATAAATGTAGATGTTCGAGGATCTACATTGCTGCAGTCATAACCTGTGGGTAGTCCGCTGTCCTCGATCGGCCCGAATACCAAAGAGCTGGGCTGGCGTCGGTCATTGTCGCCTAGAGCCGACGTCAGTACGTCGTAGTACATAAGCGCATGACCGACGCCATATCCTCAGTCTTTCTTGCCCCAGATGTCAGAAGGCCTAAGAATGAAAGAAGGCCAGAGCCAAAATAGTAAAGGGCCCAACAACTACCAGTGTGGAAATAAAGATAATCCTAAAAAAACACAGCAACCACAAACTATAGAGGGGAAGGAGGGAGGGATAATTGGACTGCAGCAATGTAGATCCTCGAACATCTACATTTATGGTCGGTACAAAACTGTACTATGTTCTTCGTCTCACATTGCTGCAGTCATAACCTGTGGGTAGAATCCCAAAGCAAAGGAAAAGGGAGGCTGGCAAACTAAATAGCATTAGGAGCTGCTAACATGCCCTGTAAAACTGCAGTGGCAAACCCAGCCCTGGACTTGGAATAAAGAGGGAGATGGTAATGCTTAGTAAAAGTGTGTACTGAACTCCAAGTAGCTGCCTCCAAAATATCCTTAGTAGCTACACCCCTCAAAAAGCAGTAGATGTGGCAGTAGCCCTAGTAGAATGAGGTCTGATCCCAGCAGGAACATTCTTCCCATGATGAGAATAACAAAAGCAATACATTGACCAATCCACTTTGAAATAGTCTGCTTTGAAACAGCTTTCCTTGTGAACCCAAAGCAAAAGAAACAAATAACTGTTGAGTCTGTCTGAACTCCTTAGTTCTGCTCAAATAATAACGTAACTGCCTGTGGATATCCAAAGAATGCAAGACTTTTTCCCCTTATTTTGGGGATCAGCATAAAAAGTAGGCAAATGAATAGACTGGTTCAAGGCCACATTAGAAATCACTTTAGGCATAAAAGTAGGGTTAGTTCAAAGGAACTCTATCCTTATGAAATATCAGAAAGGGTTCAACTGCCATGAGTGCCTGCAATTCAGATACCCTCCTAGCAGAAGTAATGGCCAACAAAAAAGCAGTCTTCCAAGACAAAACTTCAATTCAGACGTAGCTGCAGGCTCAAAAGGAGGTAAAGTAAGCTTCTCCAACACAAAATTGAGATCCCAGGAAGGAGTAGGAGCTCTACGTGGGGTCTTATATTCTTTGCCCTCTAAGAAATTGTTTGAACAAAGGGTGAGAAAATAAAGGAGGGTCACAATCATAGTGAGCAGAAATGGCTGCAGCATGAACCTTCACAGAAGAGAATGACAAACCCTTGTCCAGTAATTCAGTAAGATACTGTAGTGCAAAACTCAAATTAGGCACTGAAACATCAAAGCCCTTTGCTGTGCTCCAAAGAAAAAATCTCTTCCATTTATCAGCATAAACCTTTCTAGTACTAGGCCGCCTGGCTTCCAAAATGACATCTAAAACCTGTTGAGGAAGCTGAGACCCCACCGCTCCATCACAGAATACGCCAGGCTGTTAGATGCAGGGACTGCACCCGAACATTGAGAAAATGATTGTTTGACTGGGATAACAAATGAGGAACCTGTGGCAGAAGCCAAGGACGCTCCTGAATTAAACTCCTCAGCAGAGGATACCAATGCTGACGTGGCCAATCTGGTGCTATTAGAATCATGCAAGGCTTGTCCCGCCTGACTTTCAAGAGTACCTTGGGAAGAGGAGGCAGAGGAGGAAAAGCATAAACGTGAAGGTTGTTCCAACTGAAAGATAGAGCATCCACTTTCCAAGCATTTGGGTGGAACATCTTTGTGCAAAATTTTGGCAGTTGAAAATTCAGTGGAGAAGCGAACAGATCTATGTCTGGAGTTCCCCAAGCCACAGTCAATTGTTTGAATACCTGAGGATCCAGTTTCCACTCGTGGGGATCCACAATTTGCCTGCTCAATACATCTGCTAGGGAGTTCTGTGCTCCTGGCAGAAACCGTGCTTGAAGATTGATTTGCAAACTCAGAGCAGTCTCCCACAAAATCATTGCTCGCCTGCAAAGAGGGTAGAAATGGGTTCCCCTGCTTGTTGATGTACCACATGACTGTTGTGTTGTCTGTTTGAATCAACACCTGTCCCGGCTGAAGTAGGTCCTTGAAGGCCATCAAAGCAAATTGGACTGCTAACATCTCCTTCATGTTGATATGCAAATGTAGTAGTTTGGGAGGCCGCATGTCTTGTATCCATTTCCCATTGAAGTGTGCTCCCCAAGCCAAGTCCGAGGCATCCGTCGTTAGGATCTGACTCGCCTTTGGTCGGGTCACAGAGAGTCCCTTGTTTAGGTGACATTCCTGAGCCCACCACAAGAATTCCTTCTGGATGCAAGGCATAATCCGAATGACAGTGTCCAAACCGTGGCAGTGTTGAGTCCACACACTTTTGAGATACCATTGTAGCTTCCTCATATGCAGTTTGGCATTGGGAAGTACTAGAATGCAAGATGCCATGAACCCCAAGGCTTGAAGGACTGTCCTTGCAGTCAGCCTGGACATTACTGACAACTGCTGGAAGTATAGATGAAGAGTTCTTTGTTTGTCCGGGGTCAGAAATGCCATCTGAGAAGCTGTATTCAGTCTCACACCCAGAAAGCACAAGTCCTGAGAGGGCACTAGACTGGACTTTATTTCGTTCACAGAATACCCTAGGCACCTTAAAACTGCCATTACATACTGGAGATGATGTAGTAACTTGTCTTTGTTTTGAGCAAGAATCAGGCAATCGTCCAGATAAGGATAAATTTGTATTCCTCTCTGTCTGAAAAAAGCAATTACAGGAGCCAGAACTTTTGTGAATACTCTGGGAGCAGTAGATAAACCAAAGGGCAATGCAGAGAACTGATAATGAGAAGTACCAGCCCGAAATCTCAGGAATCCCCTGCAGCTGGGCCTGATAGGGATGTGAAGATAGGCCTCTGAGATCCAGGGTTACCATCCAGTGATCTTCGCCCAGCATAGGCAGAAGTTGTTGTAATGTTAACATCTTGAACTTTGGAATGTCTAGGTAGGTATTGAGAATGGACAAATCCAGAATTGGCCTCCAAGTGTTTCCTTTTTTTGGCACTAGGAATACACGGGAATAAAAACCTAGGCCTACTTCTGACAGAGGGACCACCTGAATTGCCCCCATCTGTAAAAGTAAAGAAATTTGCTCCTGAGCCTACATCCTTTGCTGTGGAGGCACATCCGGCATGCCTTTGAAAGGAGGAAAAGTGTGAAAATAAAACTTGTACGCGTGATTTATTATATCCAACACCCATTTGTCCTGGGTGACCAAATGCCAGTTTTGTTTGAAAAGTCCCAACTTTCCTCCTAGAGGAGCTGCCAGTAGAGAAGGGTCTGGCAGCGGAAGATACAGGTCATTGGGTCTGTTTACGAAAAGGCTGACATTCGGATAACTGAGGCAAGAAAAGACAAAGATTTCCCCAACGGGGTACTTAGCCCAACTTGGTCTTCGGTCTGAAACTCGATAAATGAAAATTTCAGAACGCCGAACGGCACTTGCAAACGCTGCTTCTGACCACGCGGCAAGAAAGACTGAGGATATGGCGTCGGTCATGCGCTTATGTACTACGACGTACTGACGTCAGCTCTAGGCGAAAATGACCGACGCCAGCCCAGCTCTTTGGTATTCGGGCCGATCGAGGACAGTGGACTACCCACAGGTTATGACTGCAGCAATGTGAGACGAAGAACATCCATTGATTCCAGGTCATGAGAATGTTGACACCATAGGCTTTTTAGATACCACTGCAGTTTCCTCATATGCAGTCTTGCATATGGAATTAGCAGAATGCAAAAGGCCATTAACCCCAGGGCTTGCAGGATTTCCCTTGCAGATAGCTGGGTCTTTGTGGACTGTAGTTTGAAGTAATCTGTCAAATTAACTTGTTTCTCTGGCATGAGGTAAGCCATCTGGGAAGTTGTGTTCAAGCTTGCTCCCAGGAATACAATTTGTAGGCAGGGTGCTAGATGAGATTTTTTTTTGTTTATGGTGTACCCCAGTGAGGTTAGAAGTTACTTTACAAATGCCAGATGAATTAGAAGCATGTCCTGGTTTTCTGCCTGAATTAGACAATAGTCTAGGTATGGGTATAGTTGAATATTTCTTTGCTTGCAAAATGCAATCACTGGAGCTAGGCACTTTGTGAATACCCTGGGCACAGCAGATAGGCTTAAGGGAAGTGCAGAGAAATGATAGTGCATGCAGCCTGCTCTGAAGCGTAGGTATTTCCTGCAAGATTCCCTTACTGGAATGTGCAGGTAAGCTTCCTTTAAGTCTAAGGTTGCCAACCAGGCATCTTTGCCTAGCATAGGAAGCAGCTAATGAAGTGTTAGCATTTTGAATTTTGGGATTACCAAAAAGGTGTTTAGCACAGAGAGATCCAGGATAGGACACCAGGAGCTGTCTTTTCTGGGTATCAGGAAAAGTCTTTAGTAAAAACCTTGTCCCCTTTCTTCTGCTGGGACAGGTTGAATAGCCCTGATACTTAGAAAAGAGAGAACCTGCTTTTGAGCCTCTGCCCACTGATTTGGGGGAAGAGATGGCCAACCGTTTGAGGTTGGTAAGATGTGGAAGTAGAATTTGTATCCCTGGGAAACTATATTTAATGAGTTTCCAGTTTTTTGCATGCAAGGCGATCTTTCCCCCTAAGGGAGCAGGCAGTTGAGCAGGGCTTGGAAGGTTTAAGGTTAAGTCATTGTGACAGTTTTCCATAGGAGGGTGTCTTACTACTTCCAGCTTTGGAAGTGGGAGCCCCCCACTGCTTAGGCCTGTGAGTACCTTGAGACTGTAGCCTTGGTGGTCTGCTGTTCCTGGGTTTGGACTGAGAAAGCCTGGAAGAGACAGGAAAGGACCAATGCCTTCTAAATCTGGAAGGCTGTACTTTCAGAAAATCTTTAACAGTTTGCACAGATTTAGCTTTTTCCTCCATCTTTTTGAGGACTACTTCTGCTTTGTTGCCAAACAGGTGGTCTTGGTTTAAGGAAGCATCCAGTAATTTAGCTTTAACATGATTTGGCAAATTTTGCTCCTTAAGCCAAGCATGCCTTCTAAGAACAGAACCAGTGACAGCAGCCCTGCAAGATGCTTCTAAAGAGTCAAAACCACATTGCAAAGTATGTTTACCAACTTGTTCAATAGAATGCATTAAACCCTGTAATTCTTTATTTTCAGCACAGTCAGGAATCAATATAATTTTCTGTTTAAGTAGTCCCATAATATGCTGCTGATACTTGAACATATGAAACTGGCAGTTTAAGGCCCTAATGGCCAACGTAGCATAAGTGTAAACCTTCTTATCCCATTTGTCCAAGGCCCTGGAATCTCTATCAGAGGGTGTAGGGTTTTGGGCAGTAGCAGCCTTAATGCCTTTAGGTCCCTGGGAAATGGTTTCTGGGTCCGCAATAAAAATCTTGAAGAGGAACTTGAGAGTCAGGTGCTCTGTAATACCCGTCAGGTTTCCTGGGAGCCAGAGGTAAAGTGTCTGGGGCCATGCTAGATTCCAAAAAGGCATCATCCACAATGTCCAGGACAGGAGGGATAGCTAAAGGCCTGTGTTGAGGGAGGAGTATGAAAGTACAGTTGTGTACACTTACCATAAATGTAGTTGTTGAGTGTATTCACTGTTGCAGTCATTACATTTGGGTAATCCTGCTGGCAGGTTGCACTCAGCTGGCCTGAATTCCAAAGTCTTGGGTCCTGCGTTGGTCGCTGCTGCCCCTTCCCTGACGGCAGGTCGTCAGGGGTATAAAAGAAGCGGCAGACGCCATTTTCTTTAGTTTTTCTTGCCCCAAATGTCAGGTGCCCCCCAAGAGGGTTGCCATAATTTAGATATTTATACCTACATGCACCAATATAAAATTTACCTTCATCTACAAGCAAATACACCACATAGGTTGCATAAATCAGAGAAGGAAAGATAGGTTCCATCAGAAGAAAAAAGGGGATGGTGGGTGGGAAACCTGGACTGCAACAGTGAATACACTCTAACATCTACATTTATGGTAAGTGTACACAACTGTACTATGTTCTTCGTGTTTCACTGTTGCAGTCATTACATTCGGGTAGAGTCCCAAAGCTAAGGTTGGGGGCTGGAGCTAAACAGCATTAGGAGCGGCTATGAGGCCCTGCTGAACTGCAGTGGCAAAGTCTGCCCTGGATTTAGAGTAGAATGGCAGATGATGGTGCTTTGTGAAGGTGTGCACTGAACTCCAAGTAGCAGCCTCTAAAATGTCCTTGGTAGGTACTCCCCTGAGAAAGGCTGCTGAAGTGGCTGCAGCTCTGGTTGAGTGTGGCCTAATGCCCTTAGGCACTGTCTTGCCATGGTGTACATAGCAGAAACGAATGCAGTGGCCTATCCACTTAGAAATAGTCTGCTTTGAGACAGCCTTTCCTTGTGATCCTGCAGCATATGCCACTAGTAATTGCTCTGTCTTTCTGAGAACTTTGGTTCTGTCCAAGTAGAATTTAAGCTGTCTGTGTACGTCCAAAGAAAGCAGAATTCTCTCCCCCCTTGTTCTGTGGATTTGGATAAAAGGTTGGCAGGTGAATAGTTTGGCTGAGAGCCACACTGGACACCACTTTAGGCATAAATGTTGGGTTTGTCCTCAGAGAGTCCCTGTCTGGATAAAAAATGATAAAACGTTCCACAGCCATGAGTGCCTGTAGCTCTGAAACTCGTCTTGCAGAAGTTATTGCTATAAGCAGAGCTGTTTTCCAAGATAAAAACTTTTTATCAGCAGTAGCAGCTGGCTCAAAAGGAGGCAGGGTGAGTTTTTCCAAGACACAGTTGAGGTCCAATGCAGGGCACTGGTGATCTCCTTGGAGGTCTTAAATTTTTAGCTCCTCTGAGGTACTGCTTTAATAAGGGATGAGAAAAGATTGGTGGCTCTACATTGTAATGAGCCAAAATGGGAGAGACATGAATTTTAATAGATGAAAAAGATAGGCCTTTGTCCAGCATCTCAGTTAATATTGCAAAATCTGAGGAATATGTGGCACAGCCGTATCAGTTCCTTGTGCCTGGTTCCAAGTACAGAATCTCTTCCCTTTTCCAGCATAAGATTTTCTAGTACTAGGCCTTCTGGCTTCCAAAATGACATCCATCACAGCTTTACTGAGAGGTGTGTTTTGTATGATTACATTATTCACCATGCTGTCAGATTTAAAGTTCTGAGTTGGCTGTGCAGGACCGGACTGTTTTGCTGGGACAGTAGATTAGGTATTTGAGGTAAGGTCCAAGCTGGGCATTGAGACAAGCTCCTTAATATTGGATACCAGTACTGGTGGGGCAAGTCTGGGGCAATCAGTATCATCTTTGGCTTCTCCTGTCTGACCTTTAGGAGTGCCTGGGGGAGGAGAGGCAGAGGGGGAAATGCATATACTGATAGATAGGGAGTCCACTTTCCATGCTTGTCTGTGATAAATCCTTGTGCAGAATCTTTTTAGTTGGTAGTTGTGAGGGGAGGCAAATAGATCTATGTCCGGGCATCCCCATTTCCTTGTTATTGTGCTGAAGACTTGTGGATCCAGGTGCCACTCGTGGGGATCCATGAGGTTTCTGCTTAGTTCGTCTGCCAGAGTATTTGTCCTTCCTAGCAGGAATTGTGCCTGCAGATGTACTTGGTAAGTCAATGCCGTGTCCCACAAAGTCATGGTTAGTCTGCAAAGGGGGTAAGAATGTGTGCCCCTCTGCTTGTTTATATACCACATGACCGTGGTGTTGTCTGTCTTTATCAGTAGCTGTCCTGGATGAAGTAGGTCCTTGAAGGCTGTCAGGGCGTTTTGAACAGCTAGCATCTCTTTTTGATTGATATGTAGATGCATTTGGTTTGAGGTCCATGAGCCCTGAATGCATCTTCCTGCCATGTGGGCCCCCCAGGCATAATCTGATGCATCCGTTGTTAGTGTCTGCCTGGCTCTGGGTAATGTGAATGGCTGTCCCTTGTTTTGGTGACAAGCCTTTGCCCACCATCAAAACTCTTGTTGCAGGCAGGGAATTAGAGTAATCATAGTTTCCAGGCTGTGGCAATGTTGAGTCCAAACACTTTTTAGGTACCATTGAAGTTTCCTCATATGCAGTCTTGCATATGGAATTAGTAGGCATGCAGGATGCCATGAAGCCCAAAGCCTGCAGAATTTTTCTTGCAGAAAACTGGGCCTTTGTTGCCAACATTTTGAAATAGGCAGTCAGTTGCCTTTGTTTGTCTGGCGTGATATAAGCCATCTGGACAGTTGTATTTAAGCTTGCACCCAGGAATATCTCGAGAGGGTCCTAGTTTTGATTTATTTTCGTTGACTGTGTACCCTAGAGGCATGCTAGAAGTCTTTTCACAAACGCCAGATGCTGTAGAAGAATGTCCTTGTTCTCTGCTTGAATTAGACAGTTGTCCAAGTAAGGATATATTTGTATTCCTCTTTGTCTGCAGAATACAATTACTGGTGCCAGCCACTTTGTAAAAACCCTGGGCGCAGTAGATAAGCCAAAGGGCAATGCAGAGAATTGGTAATGCATTGAGCCAGCCTTGAATCTGAGGTATCTTCTGCATATTTGTCTGATTAGGACATGCAGGTATGCCTCTTTCAGGTCTAACGTCACAAGCCAAGCGTTCTTGCTCAGCATGGGAAGAAGCTGCTGCAAAGTCAACATCTTGATTTTTGGTATATCCAGGAATGTGTTCAAAATACGTAGGTCCAGTATTGGCCTCCTGGCCTTGTCCTTTCTGGGTTCCAAGAACAGTCTTGAGTAAAATCCTTGTCCCTGCTCTTGCTCTGGTACTTGTTGAATGGCCCCCATGTCCATGAGGAATGAAACTTGTTTTTGTGCCTCTGCCCATTGATTTTTTGGCAGATCTGGCCAGCCGTTTGCCTTTGGCAGGGTATGGAAATGGGACTTGTAGCCTTGTGACACGATATTTAGGACCCATTTGTCCTGGGTTATAATGTGCCAGTTTTGAGAAAAAAGTGCTAATTTTCCCCCAAAAGGTATTGCCAAGAGATAAGTAATTGGTGCAGGCAGGGGGAAGTCATTGGGACTGTTTCCTGTACAGTTGTGATTTGTCTTCTCCAACTTTGGAGGTAGAAGCCCCCAATTGCTTTGAGCGACATGAACCCTGCGCTTGGGGTCTGCCTCTAGGGTGTCTGGATCTGCCTCTGAGATCTGTCTGACACAGGAAAGTACCAATTCTTTGTTGGCCAGTGTCTACTAAACCTAGGTGGCTGTACTTGTAAAAAAATCTTTGACCGTTTGCATAGATTTAGCTTTGTCCTACATTTTCTTTAACACCTCTTCTGCCTTAACACCAAACAAAGTATCATGTTGTAAAGGTGCATCTAATAATTTAACTTTAACATGATCAGGCAGATTTTGTTCCTTTAACCACACATGCCTCCTAATTACAGAACCTGTGGCCTCTAAAGAATCAAAACCACATTGCAAAGTATGCTTTCCAACTTGTTCAGCTGCATGCAATAAATCCTACATTTCCTTGTTTTCTGCACATTCAAGGTTTAGAAACATTTTCTGTTTAAGCAATGCCATGACATGTTGCTGATATTTGAGCATATGAAACTGACAGTTTAAGGCCCTTATAGCCAAAGTAGCAGACGTGTAAACCTTTTTCCCCCATCTATCCAGTGCCCTAGAATCTTTGTCAGAGGGGGTAGGGTTTTTTGCAGTGGAAGCCTTAACTCCTTTGGGACCCTGAGAAATAGTTTCTGGGTCTGCAGCAGGGTTTTTAAAAAGGAATTTATGAGAGTCAGGAAAGTACAGTTTTGTACCTACCATAAATGTAGATGTCCGAGAGGTATGCATCTGCAGTCCTAACAAATGGGTTGTCCTGGCCTCAGGCAGCCCTTCGGTCGGCCGGATTCCAAAGTCTGGGTCTGGCCTCGGCTGATGTCGCACTTCACCCGACGTCATAGCTGCAGTTCTTCGGGTATAAAGGCATCAGCCGACGCCATTTTCCTCAGTGTTTCTTGCCCCAGATGCCAGGTGCCCTCTAGGAAGGCTAAATTTGGATAAATGCAAATGTTTCCAAACAATAGAGAGCAAATAGAAATAAACATGTATATACATATATACAAACAAATACACCATAATAGATTCCCCCAGCTAGCTACAAGATGGGCAAATACCCTAGGAGTACCACAGAGGGGAAGGAGGGTGGGTAATCCTGACTGCAGATGCATACCTCTCGGACATCTACATTTATGGTAGGTACACTATGTCCTTCAAGGATGCATCTGCAGTCCTAACAAATGGGTAGAATACCATAGCCAAACTGGGGGAGGAGGCACTAAGGAGGCACTAAGAGTTTTATGGTGTAGTTAAGATCCCTTGCAAAACAGCAGTGGCAAAACCTGCTCGGGATCTGGAGTATAAAGGCAGATTATAATGCTTGGCAAATGTATGCACGGAGCTCCAAGTAGCAGCCTCTAAAATGTCTTTGGTAGCCACTCCTCGTAAGAAAGCTGTAGTAGTGGCTGTAGCCCTTGTGGAGTGAGGTCTGATGTTTTCTGGAGTTGCCTTTCCATGAAAAGAGTAACAAAAACGAATGCAATTTCCTATCCATTTTGAGATTGTCTGTTTTGAAATTGCTTTTCCTTCCATTCCTGTTGCATATGCTACCAGAAGCTGGTCAGTTTTTCTATTGTTCTTGGTTCTGTCCAGGTAGTAGCGCAATTGTCTGTGTACATCCAAGGTATGCAGCAATCTTTCCCCTGTTCTGTGGTCGGGAAGAATGTTGGTAGGTGTATTGCTTGGTTTAATGATACCCTGGAGACCACCTTTGGCATAAAGGTAGGATTAGTTCTCATGGACACTCTATCCTGATGGAAGATAAGGAAGGGCTGTACTGCCATTAATGCCTGTAATTCAGAAACCCTTCTAGCTGAAGTGATTGCAAGCAGGAATGCAGTTTTCCAAGATAAGTACTGTAATTCTGCTGTTGCTGCTGGTTCAAAAGGGGGTAGTGTCAACTTTTCTAACACAAAGTTCAAGTCCCAAGTAGGCAATGGTGGTTTCCTTGGGGGCTTTACATTTTTAATTCCTCTGAGAAACTGCCTGAGTAGAGGTTGAGAAAAGACTGGAGCATCCATGTTGTATTCTGCTGAAATTGCTGATGCATGAATCTTAATGGAGGAGTAAGACAGACCATTGTGGAAAAGCTCTGCTAAGTATTCCAGGATGTTAGCTATGTTTGGCAATGATGCCTCCCACTCCTTTTGTTGCACTCCAAATGAGATATCTTTTCCATTTTGCTGAATAAGTTTTCCTTGTTGGGGGTCTGCGAGCCTCCAAGATAATGTCTTTAACCCTTTGAGATAAATCTGGGTTATTTTTCCTTATGTAATGTTCCAAGCAGCTAGCAGTAGTGTTTTCAAGTTTGGATGCAAGATTTTTAATTTGTTCTGTGTTAGCAGTAGAGGCAGTAGAGGTAGAGGCCATGCGTGTTCCCGGGACATACTCCTCAGTAGCGGGTACCAATGTTGCCTCGGCCAATCTGGAGCAATCAAGATGATCCTCGGGTGATCTTCTTTGATCTTCAGTAGCACTTTGTGCATCAAAGGAAGAGGTGGGAATGCATATGCTGTCAGGTTTTCCCAACTGAAGGATAGGAGTCCACCTTCCAAGCAAGTGGGTGGTATGTCCTTGTGCAGAATTTTTCCAATTGGTGGTTGTGTGGGGATGCGAACAGGTCTATTTCTGGTTGTCCCCATTTCCTTGTGATGGTTTTGAAGATGTCTGGATGCAGCATCCATTCGTGGGCATCCGTGGTGGTTCTGCTTAAGATGTCTGCCAGTATATTTTCTTTTCCTGGCACAAATATGGCTTGGAGCTGAATGTTGAGGCTCAGGGCGACATTCCAGAGGTCCATTGCCATCCGGCACAGAGGATATGAATGTGTGCCTCCCTGTTTGTTGATATACCACATAACTGTGGGGTTGTCCGTCCTTATCAGCAAATGACCCTGTTGAAGAAATGGTCTGAATTGCCTGTTTTACTGCCAGCATCTCTTTTTGGTTTATGTGTAGGTTCATCTGGTCTCGAGTCCATAAGCCTTGTATGCACTTGTCCGCCATGTGTGCCCCCCAACCGAGGTCTGAGGTGTCCGTGGTGATAGTCTGGCTTGGGTGAGGCCTGTGGAAGAGCAGCCCTTTGTTCAATTGACAGGCCTGGGCCCACCACTGGAATTCTTGCTTCAGGCATGGAATTATTGGAATTTGGGTTTCTAGGCTGTGCTTGTGCTGAGACCATAAATTCCTCAAGTACCATTGCAACTTCCTCATATGTAGTCTGGCATGTGGAATTAATATTATGCAGGATGCCATGTAACCCAAGGCTTGCAGGATTTTCCTTGCTGTAAGCTGGTTCTGTGTTGTTAATGCCATGAAATAGAGTGGTAGCTGCTTCTGTTTTTCTGCTGTGAGGAATGCCATCTGGTTTAATGTGTCCAGTTCTGCACCCAGGAAGGTTATCCTTTGGGATGGTATCAGCCTTGACTTTTTTGTGTTGACTGTGTATCCCAGGGCTTGCAGCAGGTGAATAACCTTTTTCAAATCTTTTGTTAGTTTGTCTTTGCTGTCCGCTTGTAACAGGCAGTCGTCCAGGTATGGATAAATTTGAATTCCCTGAAGCCTGCAATGAGCAATTACTGATGCCAGGCATTTCATGAATACTCTGGGCACAGTAGATAAGCCAAAAGGCAATGCTGAGAATTGATAATGCTCTGATCCTGCAAGAAATCTGAGGTATCTTCTGCAATTTGGTCGTATGGGGACGTGCAGGTATGCCTCCTTGAGATCCAGAGTCACCAGCCAAGACTCCTTGCCCAGCATGGGAAGAAGCTGCTGTAGGGTCAGCATCTTGAATTTTGGAACAATGAGATATGCATTCAGAGCGGACAGGTCGAGAATAGGTCTCCATTGGTTTTCCTTTCTTGGCACCAGGAAAAGTCTGGAGTAAAATCCTTGCCCTTGTTCCATAGACGGTACCTTTTCTATAGCTCTCATCCTTATTAAGTGGTCTATTTGTTGTAGAGCGTTTGTCTCCTGATTTGGAGGTAGGTTTGGCATTCCTCTCTTCCTTGGTAGAGTATGGAAGTGAAACCTGTAGCCTTTGTCTATTGTCTGTAAAATCCATTTGTCTCCTGTAATGTAATGCCAGTTTACTGAAAATAAGGCTAGCTTTCTGCCTAAGGGTGCTTCTAGTTGTTCCCTGGTAGGCGGTTTCAGAGCCAAGTCATTGTGATTGTCCTGTGGAAGTGGTAGTGGCTGGATCTGTGGCAGTACTTCGCTGGTTGTTAGGCTGCCACTGACGTCCCCTGTAGGCACCTCTGGATTGACCTCTGTCTCTTGGGCGCCTATTCCTGCGTCTCTGTACTCTGGTGGTGTCTGGAAAGGACCAATTCTTGGAAGGCCAGTTCCTACTAAACCTTGGTGGCTGGACCTGTAAGAAATCCTTGACTGTCTGGACAGATTTTGCTTTCTCTCCCACCTTCTTCAGCACTTGCTGTGCAGGGGAGCCAAACAAATTGTGCTTATCCATGGGAGCATCTAGGAGCTTTGATTTTACATGGTCTGGTAAGGACTGCTCTTTTAACCATGCATGCCTTCTGATCACTGTACCAGTCATAGCTGATCTAAAGGAAGCCTCCAGTGCATCATAGCCGCATTTTAAAGAATGATTACTGACCTGCTGAATGTTATGTACCATTTCCTGAAGAGACTTTCGGTCTAAAGGTTCAGGCGAGGACAGTTTTTTAGTTAACTGATCTAACAAATTCTTGATACTGAATCATGTGGAATTGACAGTTTAAGGCCCTAGCCGAAAGAGTAGCAGAAGTATAAACTTTTTTACCCCATCTCTAAGGCCCTAGATTCCCTTTCAGAGGGAGGGTTTTGGCAGAGGTAGCTGCTACAGCCTTGGGGCCCTGTGAAATAGTTTCAGGATCTGCAAAGGAGCCTTATACAAGTGATAATGTGTGTCCGAACCCTGTAGTATCTGTCGGGCTTAGCAGGGGCCGGAGGAAGTGAATCAGGAGCAGTACAAGCATCATTAAATGCATCATCCACAACTGTAAGTACTGGAGGAATGGCTAAAGGCCTATGCTGTGGCAAATGCAAAAAGGTCCTAAGCCTTTTCCTAGAGTCTGAAAAATCCTGGCCCTGCCATTGAAATTGTTCCCTCATAGCATGCAAGGTTTCCCCAAAAGAAAATTCCTCAGGAGGAGAGGCAGAAGGAATGGAGTCTTCTGCATCAGAGTCCTCATATGGAGAATAAGGGCCCTCTGGAGGGTTTGTATTTTCTGAGTCATCTGAGGAGTAATCAGTAGAAACTGGCTCAGGGGGCTCTGCTCTAGGCCTCTTCTCTGGAGGGGGGGTGAGAGGCCCTGTCAGAGTGAGGCTGGGTTCCCCTGATCAAAGAAATGAGATCCTCTGCTAGACTAAGCATTTGAGTACTAGAGCTAGGCCTGTGAGGGGGGGCTTTAGTAGGCACGGCCCTTGAAGATTTAGCTGCTTTAGCCCTGGCAAAAGCCTTAATTGACATGGATGCAGGGGGCCTAGCAGCTCCACGTGCGGGAGTAGATACATCTAGGGGGATAGTATCTGATAAATCCTGAGAAACTGTAAGAGCAGGTGGAATTTCAGTAGCAGATTCAGCCATGCTGGAAGAGGCCTCGGTAGTAGGAGGCATGCTTTCGGCCGAAGGAAGAACCGCAGACTCGGTTTCAGCCGAAACCGAGACACTCGCGGTTGACTTAACCGCGGTTTCGGCCGAAACCGCAGACTGCGAGTGTCGGTCCTTTTCCTTACGCTTTTTAGCTAAATGTGAAGTCGGAGTCTCCGACGGCATGATATAAGCAAAAGCGGAGCCGAAAAACTCCTCTGCAAACTCCGACCGACGTCTAAGTGTCCGTCGGTTGAAGGAAGCACAGGCTAGACAAGCTGCTACGTCGTGGTCTGGGCCTAAACAAGGTAGGCAGGAAGAGTGGAAATCTTTATGAGGTATTTGTTTCCCACAAGTTAAACAGTTATTCACTTTTTCTGACATCGGCTGAGGCAAGAAAGAGTCCCCAACGGGGTACTTAGCTTTTAGAAGTCTTCGGTAGTAGCAATCTCTGGTTCTGACCGACCGGCACTTGCGAACAGCTTCTGCTTCGGGCGCCACGCGGCAAGAAAGACTGAGGAAAATGGCGTCGGCTGATGCCTTTATACCCGAAGAACTGCAGCTATGACGTCGGGTGAAGTGCGACATCAGCCGAGGCCAGACCCAGACTTTGGAATCCGGCCGACCGAAGGGCTGCCTGAGGCCAGGACAACCCATTTGTTAGGACTGCAGATGCATCCTTGAAGGACATCCCTGTAATATCTGTCAGGCTTAACAGGAGCTGGAGGTAAGGAGTCAGGGGTAAGACTAAACTCCGAAAACATCTACAATGTCTAACACAGGTGGGATGGCTAGTGGCTTGTGTTGAGGTAGTAAAAGGAAATCCCTGAGCCTCTTTTTAGATTCTGAAAAATCTTTGCTCTCCCAGTGGAAATGCTCCCTCATGGTATGTAAGGTTTCCCCAAAAGAATAGTCCTCTGGAGGAGAAGCTGAAGGTATAGATTCTTCAGCATCAGAATCCTCATAGGGGGAAGAGAATATTCCTGATCATAAGAGGAATCAGAAGAAATGGAAACCTGATCTGAAGATTCAGTCAGTCTCTTGCCTAGGCCTCTTATCAGGAGGGGGATGGGAACCCCTGATCAAGGTAAGCAAGTCTTCGGCCATTTTGAGCATCTGTTTTTTGGGCATAGAGGCCTGACCATGTGGCTCTTGAGTTTGTTTCTTTGCTTTGGAAGGTACTTCAGTCTTTGCCTTTGAAGCAGAAGTAGGTTTGATGTAAAGATGTTTAGGTCTGAATACACCCTCAGAAGCCGGTGCCTGCTCAGCAGCTCCGGACCCATCTGAAGTGATAATATCTGAGGCTCCAATACCTTGAGTTTCCAGCGGCATGGTCGACTCCACGTTTGAGTCGGTAGCAGCCTGCGACTCTAAAGTAGCGGGCGTCAAGGGCTGCAAAATCGCCTCACTGAGCCCGGCGACTAGCTTAGGAGAAGCTTCGTCAGTTTTGGGCCGCGGTTGTCTCTTTCCTTTTCTTTGCGTTTTTTGTTAACACCGGTAGTCGGATGGCTATCTGACGACATTTCTGAATAATTAAACCAGCGTCCAAAATAGTTTAAAGCAAAATCATACGGACGCTTTAGTGCGTTGGTTAAATCTAGCACAGAACCGACAACCAGAAACATTGTGATCAGGGCCTAGGCAAGGAATACAGTAAGAAAGAAAATCCTTTTGAGGTATTTGCTTCCCACAAGAAATACAATTATTAACTTTTTCTGACATTGGTCTGGAGCAAGAAAAAGATTCCCCAACGGGGTACTTAACTTATTGAAGACTTCGGATCTGAAACTTGAAAACGAAAATCTCAGGAGTCAGCCGACCAGCACTTGCTAACTGCTTCTGCTTCGGGCACCGCGCGGCAAGAAAGACTGAAGAAAATGGCATCAGCCGCTTCTTTTATACCGAAGGGGAGCGACAGCAACTGACGCAGGACCCAAGACTTTGGAATTCAGGCCGGCTAAGGGCAACCTGCCAGCAGGATTACCCAAATGTAATGACTGCAACAATGAAACACGAAGAACATTTCCTAAGCCCCTTTTTGGAGTCGGAGTAATCCTAGCTTTCCCAGTGGAAATGCTCCCTAAGAGTGTGCAAGGTTTCACCAAAAGAAAAATCTTCTGGAGGGGAAGCAGTGGGAATGGAGTTCTCTGCATCAGAATCCTCACAGGTAGATAAGGGCGAATCCTGGTAATAAGAAGAAACAGATATTTCAGAATCTTGATCTGAAGAATCAGAAGGAAAATCAGTTCTAGGTCTTTTAGAGGGAGAAGGCTGGCTTCCCCTAATTAAAGTAATAAGGTCTTCAGCCATTCTTAACATTTGTTTTTTAGGCATTTGGGCCTAACCATGCGGTTTGGACATCGGTTTTCTAGGCGTGGGTAGAGTTTTAGGCCTTGAAGAAGATGATAGCGTCGGTTTGAAATGCAAGTCAGTAGGCCTGAATACACCCTTAGAAGCCAGTGCCTGCACAGTGGCTCCGGACCCATCCAAGGTGGAGACATCCGCAGGTTCCATGGTCGAAGAAGCATCTCGCGGCATACCGGACTCCAAATGGGTCTCAGTAGAGGCCTGCGAATCTGAAGTAGCGGGTATCAGGGGCTGCGAAAGCACCTCACAGAGTACCGGCGAACTGGCGACTAGCTTAACAGAAGCATCGTCGGCAGCTTTGGACCTATGCGGTCTGTCTCTGTCTTTATCTTTACATTTTTTCAGAATGTCAGTAGTCGGATGGCTTACCAAAGCCATTTCTGGATAATTAAACTGAGTACCGAAATAGTTTGATGCAAAAATGAACCGATGGCGAATAATGCAATGATTGAATAAGGCACAAAATCGTTAAGCAGTCACCAAAGCCGTAGACGAGGGTAAGGTGGTTCGCACAGCCTATCTAGATCTTGCCAAGGCTCTCGACACCATCCCCCACTCTGGATTTATAGATAAGCTCACTAAACTAGGTATAAATCCGTATGTCACAAGATGGGTTGCCAGCTGGATCACTGACAGAACCGACACTGTGAAAGTAGCAAACTCCAAATCTGACTTCAGACCAGTGACAAGTGGAGTACCACAGGGCTCAGTCCTGGGTCCTCGCCTGTTTGTATCTACTTCTCTGAAGTACAGGCTAACACAGAAGGTCTTTGGCTAACGAAGTTCGCAGATGACTGCAAACTAGGAGCCATAATCAAAACTCCTAACGATGTGGATATCCTACAAAAGGGCCTTCACCGAGACAGATGCCTGGTGTCAAAGCCATGGCCTCAAGCTCAATGCCAAAAAATGCACTGTCAACCCCTTCGGTAAAAACTCTGTACCCATGAACTACAACATAGGTGGTAGTATACTTAACACCGAAAGTGTGATGAGACCTATGGACACAGGTGGACAGTAGTCTCTCCTTTGATAATCACATCGCCACAGTAGTCAGGAAATCCTTCTACGTGGCACACCTCATCACAAAAGGTTTCTCATCCAGAAAAAAAGAGGTCATTGTTCCCCTCTACTCATCACTCATTAGACCCATTATAGAGTACAACGCCCCTTTTGGTATGTACCTCACAAGACATCTACAACAACTGGAAAGGCCACAGAAATACTTCACAAAGAGGATTACCGGCCTCAAACAGATGCCCTACACAGACCGTCTAAAAAAACTCCATTTTTACTCTATCGCATATCGCCTACTCAGTGGTGATCTCTGCCTAACATACAAAGCTATGTCAAACTCAGAGCTGTTGGACATGCTCCACTTAAAGAAATCCCAATCCCTCAGAGTTGCACGCTCTAGGGACCTAAACCTTGTCACCACAATAAACAGAACATGCCGGAGGGATAGTTTCCTGTCCCAGAGACTTCCCATACTCTGGAATAAACTACCTATCTATATCAAACAAAGCTCCTCATTAGCACACTTCAAGAAAAATCTTGATGACTGGATGGGAAATAGGAAATTCACCCCAGGGATCACTTCTGTGGCTCTGCTCGACAGTGGCACAGGAAAATTTTCTTGGGTGGCAAAAGCCAGGGTACCTTTTTGGCTGGGCTTGTATAGGCCCCAGGGCCGATAGCCTAGTACCTACCTATGAATGTCGTGGTCTGGGCCTAGGCAAGGAATGTGGTACGAATTAAAATCTTTATGAGGTATTTGCTTTCCACAGGTAATACAACTGTTAACTTTTACTGACATTGGTTTAGAGCAAGAAAAAGGAACCACAACGGGGTACATAGCTTTTTTGAAGACTTCGGTTCTGAAACTCGAAAACAAAAATTTCAGAAGTCGGCCGACTAGCACTTGCGAACTGCATCTGCTTCGGGCACCACGCAGCAAGAAAGACTGATGTAATGGTGTTGGCTGCATGATTTATAACCCTAATGACCTGACGTCATGGAAGAAGAGACAGCATCCGACGCAGGGATCCAAGACTTTGATACTCAGGCCGGCTGAGGGCTACCTGCAGGCAGATAACCCAAATGTAATGACTGCAACAGTGAAATACGAAGAACATCTCCAATGCAGACCCATTTTTAAATAGTTTTAGTCACTAATAAAAGTTCATTTTCTTTCCTGCAAAAAAGAGAGAGAGAACTGGTCAGATTTTTTCCAGGTCTTTTACAGTTTCTAAGTAAAAACCTGGGCTGTCCATGAACATCCAACAAAAGGATTAACTCTTTCTCCCTTATTTTGATTTCAGGTTTAAAACAATGAGTAAAAAGGTCATACAGACAAACCAATCAATAAAAACTAAAAGAAAAAAAAAACTAAAAGAAAAATCTAGCCAAGCTAGAGTTTTCACTGTGTGATTCCTTAAACCTCACATATTAGAGGCACATGGGATATATGCAAATGACTCTTATTGGCCCTGAATTTGTCCATAACAGACTTGAAAAAAGTCATGGGCATTCACAGCTGCCATATAGCTGAAACACCTGATGTCCTTAAAAGGGTCATTTCCATATATCCCATGTGCCCCTAATACAAGAAGTTTAAGGAATCGCATAGTGGAAACTCCAACTTGGCTAAATTATTTTGAAGGTCTGGAAATAAAGCATGAACTGGATGGACATACTGAGTAAATTCAGAAACCATTTTACGCATGAAAGATGGACCAGTTTAAAGGCATACTCTATCCTTATGAGAAACCAAACAAAGGAGGAATGGACAAAAGGGTCTGTAAGTTGGATACTTTTCTAGCTGAGGTTAATGTTACTAGCATGGCAGTTTACAAAGACAAAAACTTCAAAGATAAATTAGCAGCTGGCTCTAAAGGGCAAATTAACAATGCAAATCACAAGGTGGATTCACTCATTCTTAGAGATTTAATGTGAAAAATTCTCTTGAGAATGTGACAGATTTGACTAACAAGGGAAAATAGCTAAAATTGTACCTTTAAAAAAGTGCAGGAGAAACCAGACCTAAGCAACTCAGACATGCTGATGGATCACTACACCCCTGCTTTAATGGGACCTTGTCCTATTTTTTTTTTTTTTTTTAATACCAGACAGGGATTTCAAGGGGAAAAAACTTTTCCTCTTGGATATACAAAGATTTTGTGGTGTTAGATTTTCTAGTGCCTCTCAACATCTGCAGCATGTCCACTACCATCTTTTTAAGCACTTTGGAAATTAGGGGAAAGTATGCTAAAGCATACAGAGCCTTCCTCGTTCAGGTTATCAAAAAGGTACCTATTGGCATTGCTTGTTTGCAAGGAGTTCTGTAGCAAAATACACTCAGTTGCCTGTTTGGCAGAAGTGTCTGAGGAACTCATAACTGGCGGATGAGCTGAAGGACCTCTCTAATAGCCATTCATGAGGGTGTGTCCTGAACATGCTTACAGAACCTGACACTGTTCACACAGGAAAGGATACAGACTACTTGTACAAAGAGATGGTGTTTAACGATCATGTCCCAAGCTGTCATGGCTAGTCTACAAAGAGGGTAAAGTCTCTGAGTCGCTGCCTTGGCTTATGTACCACACAAATGTAGTACTAAACTGATCATTATTTCAAACGTTGTGCCCATGGTTGGTACGGTGATCAGGCCATCATTTCTTTGAGAATGCAGTGACTTTTCCTGTGCAAGTGGTTCCATATACCCTGAAACTTGATTTCTAACAAGCTCCTCATGCAAAACCCGAGCCATACTGTCACAATGCTATGTACTGGCAGAAGATGAAGAAAGAGGAAACTCATAGCTCCTTGACTCACCACAGCAAGCCCTAAACTGAACTAAAGGAATTATTAAAATTTGACTGAGAGAAGACTGGTGTTGGGTCCACAATGACCTGAAATACCACTGGAAGTTTCCCATATGGAGCCTGACATGAGGAACACTGAAAATGGTTGAAGCCATCAACATTAGAACTTCCACACATTCTCTAGATGAGACAGACTTGCATTTTGTTAGAATCACTTCTGTATGCTACTGTTTTGTTTGGCGGGAGAAAGGCCATTTATAATGGGTCTATATTACAAGATCAAATGTTTAGGTAATTGAACACCTAAATATCGAACTTGTAATATGTAACCTAAAAATGAACAGTACAGGGAAAGACGTCAGTTGGCCACGAAAATAAAAAAAAAGTTATGTACTCACCATAACGTTCCATCTGAGTAGGTAAAAGTACAGTTGTAGACGCTTACCATAAATGTAGATGTTCAAGTGTATTCACTGTTGCAGTCATTACATTTGGGGTAATCCTGCTGGCAGGTTGCCCTCAGCCAGCCTGATTTCCAAAGTCTTGGGTCCTGCGTCGGCTGCTGTCGCCCCTTCCCTGACGTCAGGCTGTCAGGGGTATAAAAGAAGCAGCTGACGCCATTTTCTTTAGTTTTTCTTGCCCCAGATATCAGATGCCCTCAAAAAGGGTAGCCAAACTTTATATATATATATTCAGAAATACACCAATATAAATTTTACCTTCATCTATAAGCAAATACACCACATAGGTTGTATAAATCAGAGAAGGAAAGATAAGATCCAAAGAAAAAAGGGGGGAGGGCGGGTGGGTAACCTGGATTGCAACAGTTAATACACTCGAACATCTACATTTATGGTAAGTCTACACAACTGTTCTTCGAGTTTCACTGTTGCAGTCATTACATTTGGGTAGAGTCCCAAAGCTATGGTTAGGAGGCTGGAACTAGACAGCAGTAGGAGCAGCTATGAGGCCCTGCAGAACTGCAGTGGCAAAGCCTGCCCTGGATTTAGAGTAGAGTGGCAGATGAAAATGCTTTGTAAAGGTGTGCACTGAACTCCCAAGTAGCCGCCTCTAAAATGTCTCTGGTTGGTACTCCCCTGAGAAAGGCTGCTGAAGTGGCTGCAGCTCTGGTTGAATGTGGCCTAATGCCCTTAGGCACTGGCTTGCCATGGTGTAAATAGGAGAAACGAATGCAATGGCCTAACCACTTAGAAATAGTCTGCTTTGAGATAGGCTTTCCTTGTAATCCTGCAGCATATGCCACTAGTAATTGCTCTGTCTTCCTGAAAGCTTTGGTTCTGTCCAAGTAGAATCTGAGCTGTCTGCGTATGTCCAAAGAATGCAGAATTCTCTCCCCCTTGTTCTGTGGATTTGGGTAAAAGGTTGGCAGATGGATGGTTTGGTTAAGAGCCACACTGGACACCACTTTAGGCATAAATGTTGGGTTTGTCCTCAGGGAGACTGTCTGGATGAAAAATGATGAAAGGTTCCACAGCCATGAGTGCCTTCAGCTCTGAAACTCATCTTGCAGAAGTAATTGCAAGGAGCAGAGCTGTTTTCCAAGATAAAAACTTTTTATCAGCAGTAGCAGCTGGCTCAAAAGGAGGCAGGGTGAGCTTTTCCAAGACATACTTTAGGTCCCATGCAGGTATTGGTAGTCTCCTTGGAGGCCTTAAATTTTTGGCTTCTCTGAGGTACTAATTTAATAAAGGATGAGAAAAAAGTGGTGGCTCTGTATTGTAATAAGCCAAAATGGCAGAGGCATGAATTTTAATTGATGAAAAAGATAGGCCTTTGTCCAGCATCTCAGTTAAGTATTGCAAAATCTGAGGAATATTTGGTACCGCTGTATCAGTTCCTTGTGCCTGGTTCCAGGCACAGAATCTCTTCCATTTTCCAGCATAAGACTTTCTATTACTAGGCCTTGTGGCTTCTAGAATGACATCCATGACAGCTTTACTGAGAGGTGTTTTTTGTATGACTACATTATCCGCCATGCTGCCAAGTTTAATGTCCTGAGTTGGCTGTGCAGGATCTGATTGTTTTGCTGGGAGAGTAGTCGAGGTATTTGAGGTAAGGTCCAAGCTGGGTATAGAGAGAAGTTCCTTAGTATTGGATACCAGTACTGGCGTGGGACAGTCTGGGGCAATCAGTATCATCTTTGGCTTCTCCTGTCTGACCTTTAGGAGTACCTTGGGGAGGAGAGGCAGGGGAGGAAAGGCATATACGGATAGGTTCTTCCAGCTGAAAGATAGGGTGTCCACTTTCCATGCTTGTCTGTGATAAGTCCTTGTGCAGAATCTTTTTAGGTGGTAATTGTGAGGGGAGGCAAATAGATCTATGTCCGGGCATCCCCATTGACTTATCATGCTGAAGACTTGTGGATCCAGCTTCCACTTGTGGGGATCCATGAGGTTTCTGCTTAGTTCGTTTGCCAGAGTATTTTCCTTTCCTGGCAGGAATTGTGCCTGCAGATGTACTTGGTATGTCAAAGCTGTGTCCCACAAGGTCATGGCTAGCCTGCAAAGGGGATAAGAATGTGTGCCCCCCTGCTTGTTTATATACCACATGACCGTGGTGTTGGCTGTCTTTATCAGTAGTTGCCCCGGATGAAGTAGGTCCTTGAAGGCTGTCAGGGCATTTTGAACAGCTAGCATCTCTTTTTGATTGATATGTAGATGCATTTGGTTTGAGGACCATGCGCCCTGAATGCATCTTCCTGCCATGTGGGCCCACCCAGGCATAATCTGATGCATCCGTTGTTAGTGTCTGCCTGGCTGGGGGTAATGTGAATGGCTGTCCCTTGTTCTGGTGACAAGCTTTTGCCCACCATCGAAACTCCTGTTGCAGGCAGGGAATGAGAGTAATGATTGTTTCCAGGCTGTGGCAATGGTGAGTCCAAACACGTTTTAGGTACCATTGAAGTTTCCTCATATGCAGTCTTGCATGGGTTCTGATGAAGTCTGTATACAAACAGATGAAAGCGCTTAACCAGTGAAGTTGCTCATATTGTATTACTCATTAACATAATTTTTCTGTTCGTACTGTTCGAGCTGTGCTTAAGTCCTTCATTCCTGCTCCAGTTTTGTTCCGTGACTCATTGCATATGGAATTAGTAGGATGCAGGATGCCATGAAGCCCAAAGCCTGCAGAATTTTTCTTGCAGATAACTGGGCCTTTGTTGCCAACATTTTGAAATAGGTAGTCAGTTGCCTTTGTTTGGCGTGAGATAAGCCATCTGGGCAGTTGTATTCAAGCTTGCACCCAGGAATGTTATCTCTTGAGAGGGTACTAGTTTTGATTTATTTTTGTTGAGTGTGTACCCTTGGCATATTAGAAGTCTCTTCACAAACTCCAGATGTTGAAGAAGAATGTCCTTGTTCTCTGCTTGAATTAGACAGTCGTCCAAGTAAGGATATATTTGTATTCCTCTTTGTCTGCAGAATGCAATTACTGGTGCCAGGCACTTTGTAAAGACCCTGGGCGCAGTAGATAAGCCAAAGGGCAGTGCAGAGAATTGGTAATGCATTGAACCAGCCTTGAATCTTTGGTATCGTCTGCATGATTGTCTGATTGGAACATGCAGGTATGCCTCTTTTAGGTCTAAAGTCACAAGCCAAGCGTTCTTGCCCAGCATGGGCAGAAGCTGCTGCAAAGTCAACATCTTGAATTTTGGTATATCCAGGAATGTGTTCAGAATAGATAGGTCCAGTATTGGCCTCCTTTCTGGGTACCAAGAACAGTCTTGAGTAAAATCCTTGCCTCTGCTCTTGCTCTGGGCACTTGTTGAATGACTCCCATTGTCCATGAGGGATGAGACTTGCTTTTGTGCCTCTGCCCATTGATTTTTTGGCAGATCTGGCCAGCCGTTTGCCTTTAGCAGAGTATGGAAATGGAACTTGTAGCCTTGTGACACTATGTTTAGAATGATGTGCCAGTTTTGAGCAAAAAGTGCTAATTTTCCCCCTAAGGGTGCTGCCAGGAGATAAGTGCTTGGTGCAGGCAGGGGGAAGTCATTGGGACTGTTTTCTGTATGTTTGTGATCTATCTTCTCCAGCTTTGGAGGTAGAAGCACCCCATTGCTTTGACCTATAAGAACCTTGCACCTGGGATCTGCCCCTAGGGCGTCTGGATCTGCCCCTTGGAGGTCTGTCTGACACAGGAAAGGACCAATTCTTTGTTGGCCAGTGTCTACTAAACCTAGGTGGCTGTACTTGTAAAAAAGTCTTTTTGACAGTTTGCATAGATTTAGCTTTGTCCTCCATTTTCTTTAACACCTCTTCTGCCTTAACACCAAACAAAGTATCATGCTGTAAAGGTGCATCTAATAATTTAACTGACATGATCAGGCAGATTTTGTTCCTTTAACCAAGCATGCCTCCTAATTACAGAACCTGTAACTGTGGCCCTGCAGGAGGCCTCCAAAGAATCAAAACCACATTGCAAAGTATGCTTTCCAACTTGTTCAGCTGCATGTAATAAATCCTGCATTCCCTTATTTTCTGCACATTCAGAGTTTAACATTTTCTGTTTAAGAAATGCCGTGACATGTTGCTGATATTTGATCATATGAAACCGACAGTTTAAGGCCCTTATAGCCAAGGTAGCAGATGTGTATACCTTTTTTCCCCATCTATCCAGTGCCCTAGAATCTCTGTCAGAGCGGGTAGGGTTTTTTGCAGCGGAAGCATTAACTCCTTTGGGAACCTGTGAAATAGTTTCTGGGTCTGCAGCAGGGTTTTTAAAAAGGAACTTATGAGAGTCAGGAACCCTGTAGTATCTGTAAGGCTTAACAGGAGCTGGAGGTAAGGAGTCAGGGGGTAAGACTAGACTCCGAAAACACATCATCTACAATGTCTAACAGGTGGAATGGCTAGTGGCCTGTGTTGAGGTAGTAAAAGGAAATCCCTGAGCCTCTCTTTAGATTCAGAAAAATCTTGGCTCTCCCAATGGAAATGCTCCCTCATGGTATGCAAGATTTCCCCAAAAGAATAGTCCTCTGGAGGAGAAGCTGAAGGTATAGATTTCTTCAGCATCAGAATCCTCATAGGGGGGGAAGAGAATATTCCAGATCAGAAGAGGAATCAGAAGAAATGGAAACCTGATCTGAAGATTCATAGTCAGTCTCTTGCCTAGGCCTCTTATCAGGAGGGGATGGGAACCCCTGATCAAAGTAATCAAGTCTTCGGCCATTTTGAGCATCTGTTTTTTGGGCACAGAGGCCTGACCACGTGGCTCTTGAGTTTGTTTCTTTGCTTTAGAAGATGCTTTAGTCTTTGCCTTTGAAGCTGAAGTCGGTTTAATGTAAAGATGTTTAGGTCTGAATACACCCTCAGATGCCGGTGCCTGCTCAGCGGCTCCGGACCAATCTGAAGGAATAGTGTCCAAAGCTCCAATACCTTGAGTTTGCAGCGGCATGGCCGACTCCACGTGGGAGTTAGTAGCGGCCTGCAACTCTAAAGTAGCGGGTGTCAGGGGCTGTGGAAGCGCCTCACTGAGAACCGGCGACTGGCTTAGGAGAAGCTTCATCGTCGGTTTTGGGCCTCGGTTGTCTATCTCTCTCCTTTTCTTTGCGTTTTTTTGTGAACTCCGGTAGTCGGATGGCTATTGGACGACATTTCTGGATAATTAAACCGGCATCCAAAATAGTTTAAAGCAAAATCATACCTACGCTTAATAGTGCATTGGTTAAATCTAGCACAAAACAGACAACCAGAAACGTTGTGATCAGGGCCTAGGCAAGGAATACAGTAAGAATGAAAATCCTTATGAGGTATTTGCTTTCCACAAGAAATACAATTATTAACTTTTTCTGACATCGGTCTGGAGCAAGAAAAAAAAAGTCTCCACAACGGGGTACTTAGCTTTATTGAAGACTTCGGATCTGAAACTCGAACACGAAAATCTCAGGAGTCGGCCGACCGGCACTTGCGAACTGCTTCTGTTTCGGGCACTGCGTGGCAAGAAAGACTAAAGAAAATGGCGTCGGCCGCATCTTTTATACCCCTGACAACCTGACGTCAGGGAAGGGGCGACAGCAGCCGACGCAGGACCCAGGACTTTGGAATTCAGGCTGACTGAGGGCAACCTGCCAGCAGGATTACCCAAATGTAATGACAGCAACAGTGAAACATGAAGAACATCTTCATTTGTCAGCAATCTGTGGGCTTCGGATCCGACATGGATCCGAGCCGGCAGCATACCACGCAAAAAGATCCGAGCTCCAAGCTCCTCCCCCTACCCATACTACATTGCAACCTCCTTCCAATCCTCAAATCGAGTTTGCCACTCCACACGTGACACCAACAAACTAAAACCTGAGACCCCTGAACCAAGGATAAACATCAAGCGCGTGAACTTCAAACATCGAGCTCAGCAGAAATAATCGCCAAGGTAAGGGGGAAGGAGGGAGGGATGGTTGCTGACAAATTAAGTTTACCTACTCAGATGGAACGTTATGGTGAGTACATAACTTCTTTATCTGAAGTAGTTAACTTCATTTGATCAGCAACCTGTAGGCAGTCCCCAGCTACCCAAAATCTTGGGAGGCCCTTAAGGAAGAATATTCCGCAGCACTGCACAGCCAAAGGAAGCCCTTCCTCTAGACACCAAATCCAGTTTATAATGAGTAATAAAGGTGTGAGAAGACGCCCAGTTAGCCGCTGAATAAATGTCATCCAGGGAAACTCAAGACCAGAATGCGGCAGACGTTGCCATAGAACGTGTAGAATGAGCATGAACTCCTACTGGTTCTGGTAAACCAAGCTCTCTATATGCTTGTAGGATACAAAGGGAAATCCACCTAGCGAGAGTCACCTTTGAAACTGGTTTCCCTAAAAAAGGCTTAGCAAAGGAAACAAAAAGTTGATCAGTTTTACGAAAGACTGCTATCCTGTGCAAATAAAAACGTAACTGCCTGTGAATATCCAGCAAATGAAGTTTGTATTACCCTTTGTTCTGAAAATTCGGGAAAAAAACAAGCAAATGAATAGACTGATTAATGTTTGATTCAGAAGCAACTTTAGGGAGAAAAGACGGATTAGTTCTGAGAGACACCCTGTCCTTATGAAACACTAGATACGGGAGTTTCCTACAAAGAGCCTGAAGCTCTGACACTCTCCTGGCTGAGGTGACAGCTACCAGAAAAGCCGTTTTCCATGACAAGAATTTTAAGTCAACTGATGCAGAGGGCTCAAAAGGAGGCGCAACTAAGGCCTGAAGAACCGAAGTCAGATCCCACAGCGGGGACGGATTCTTAATAGGAGGTCTCAGAAGAAAAATGCCTTTCAAAAAGGTCTTACAAATTCTGGCAGCAGCAAGAGTGCCTAAATTGCCCCCTACATGGAAATGCGAAATAGCCACCAGCTGGACCTTCACGGTGGAAGAGCTGGCTACTTGCTGGAAGATATGGGACAAAAAGACTAATAGCACTGGGATCGGAGCGGTAAAAGGATCCAGGTTTCTCTGTCAAGCCCAAATGGAGAAACGTCTCCATTTGCTACAGTAAATTTTCCTGGTAGAGGATTTATGTGCCGCAATCAAGATGGATTTAACACGGGAAGAGATACCGGGAGTCCTAGCAACTAGTGGAACTGGAGTAGCCAAGCTATGAGCTTCAGGCTGTCCAGATTCGGAGGAAGCATTCCAGAGGGATGACGAATCAGATCCAGAATGGGATCCAAGATCCAGGGTGGAGCTATGAGATGACACCGTAAGCAGGGAAACTAGACTTGACGAGGCCAGAATGGGTCTATAAGGATCATTCTGCTCCCCAACCAACGAGCTTGCTGTAAGAATTTTGTCATGAGCAGGAGCGGGGGATATGCGTAAAGATGACGGGGTGGCCAAGCATGAACAAGAACGTCTCTGGGGCTTTCCCAGTCAGGGGGATTAGAGTGAAAAACTCGCTGCACTTCACGTTGTATGGCGATGCGAAGAGATCACAGCAAGGCTGACCCCATTTGAAGAATATCTGTTCCGCTACACAAGGGTTCAGAGACCACTCGTAGGGAGAAAGGATAGTTCTACTCAATTTGTCTGCCAAGATGTTGGACCAACCCAGAATGTGCATTGCTATCAGAAAGCAGTTGGTGGAGATTGCCCATTCCCAAACTCTCATGGCTTCTCGACAAAGGGGATAAGACTTGGTTCCCCCATTTGTTGATAAACTAGACCACTAACATATTGTCTGACTGGATCGCAATAGTTCCCAGAGGAAGAAAAGCATGAAGGGCCTGCAACCCTAAAAGGATCGCTCTCATCTCTAGAACATTTATATGCAGAACAGTCTCACTTTGAGTCCACGTGCCTTGAACAGTCCTGCCCGAACAGTGCCCTCCCCCATCCCAGGCGGGAGGCGTCCGTGGTCACCGTGGCTTGGGGTTGGGGTGCAACAAAGGGACGCCCCTCTTGCAAATCTCAGGATCGGAGCCATCACATGAGAGCATTTCTGCACACACTGCTCAGAGGGATCGGAAAATCTAGAGGCTGATGAAGTATTGACCACTGAACTTGCAATGTCCACTGTAAAATTCTCATATGCAGATGAGCACAAGGGATCAGGTTGATAGCTGCTGCCATGGACCCTAAGGCTCTCAGGACTAATTCTGCTGGGGGTGCAGGGGACTGCAGAAGTGCTAACACATGAAGTATCAGGCTGTGTAGTCTGTCGAGTCAAAAATGCCCTGGCCTGAAGAGAATCTATTCTCGCCCCTATGAAGTCTAACACATCAACAGGTTGAAGGGAAGACTTCCTGAGATTTATTGTGATCCCCAGCCAAAGTGATATCCAGAGAAAGAAGTCTCTGGCTAGTAAGAGTAGATGCCTGATGGGAGCGGTGTGAAGCCAGTCTTCCAGGTATGGGAAGACCTGAATGCCCTGAAGTCTCAGGTGGGCCGCTACAACTGCCATGACCCTGGTGAACACCCTGGGGGCTGTGGTGAGACTGAAGGGTAGGACCCTGAATTGATAATGACTGGCCCTTAGCTGAAAGTGGAGGAACCTCCTGGATCGCCTGTCCATCGGGGTATGGTAGCATGCATCCTTGAGGTCTATCGAGCACAACCAGTCTTCCTCCTGCAAGAAGGGCAGGATGGACTGAAGCGTGACCATCCGGAACTTTTCTTTGGCAACGAACAGGTTCATTGCTGATAGGTCGAGAATCGGCCCTTAGGTCCCCCGTCTTTTTTGGCACCAAAAAGAACCTGTAATAGATGCCCGATCCAGTCTGGTCTGGGGACACCTGCTGGATGGCTCTTTTTTTCTAGCAGCTTTTGTATTTCCAAAGCCGCAGCCTCCCTGTAAGCAGGTGGGACGTCCGGGAGGTGCCTTGTGTAAGGGGGCTTGTTTGTGAAGTGAATAGAATAGCCTCTGGATATTATTCGAAGCACCCAGCGATCTGTCTTGATGGAGTCCCATTGGGCTAGGTGCATCGAAAAATGCCCCCCCCCCCCGACTGCCTCCAGAGAGGAGCAGTCGGGCAACCCCTCAGGGTTGCTGTGTGGGTCGATCTGAAAAAGGTTCCCGTGACCCGAAGTTCTTCGTCCCACCTCTGCCTCTGGTCCGGCGTCCACCTTGTCCCCCTCTGCCTCTGGGGGAGTAGTCCTGAGCGTTCCGGGACTGCTGAGATTTCTGGAACCACAGCTTCTTTTCCCCTCGCTGGTTCCTGGAAAAGTACCTTTGAGGGTTAGAGAAGCGGATCCCGACAGCTGACAGCATTTTCCCATCTTTCTCGCTCTGGACAAGCGTATTGCGGACAGTCTTCTCGAACAGGGTTGAACCGTCAAAGGGTGCATTAGTGAAAGACGCCTTAAAGGGTTCCGAAAAATCGCAAAGATTGAGCCAGGCGCGACTCCTTAAGGCGATACCGGACCTGCTAGCCCTATCGGCTCCCTCGGTGGCGTGCGAGTAGACGCATGGACATATTGGACACAGACTTGAGAGTGGCCAAATGAGCAAAGAAGGTCCGTTTATCTTTGGCCGACATGGACTCCGGGGGATACTCTGCGTACTCTTTCACAAGGTCTCGCTGCAGTCAAATTATGTGGGCCAAGTAATTTAGCGCCCTTATAGTAAAGGTCCGCTTTTCAAGATGGTCCATCGCCCTGGACTCCTTGTCTGAGGGGTGGACCGAGGAACTGTCTTGGGCGAGTTCCTTTTTTGTGGCTGCCACCACCATGGCATCAACCGGGGAACCTTTGCTCCAAAAAGCTCTATCTGCCGAGGGGGGGGGTTCAATATTTTGTCGGGCCTTTTGGGTATTGGCTCCTTCCAAGCTCTGGTGGTGATGAGGTCCACCAGAGGGTTGGCTGGGGGGGACACCCAAGAGGTAGATGGACCTATGTCGAACGCCTCCAGGAATACCGACTCGTTAGAGAAAGGTTTTTGGGCGGACCCCCCCCGGTGAAGAATAAATTTCGAAAAACCCTGACAAACTTGCCTGGAGCTCAAAACTCCCGTGCTGGCAAAGCTGCAGCAAACAAGATCCTGGGATTGGAAGGAGGTTGCAGTGTAGAATGGGTAGGGGGGAGGAGCTCGGATCTTTCTGCTTGGTATGCTGCCGGCTCGGATCCGTGTCAGATCCGAAACCCACAGGTTGCTGATCAAATTAAGTTAACTATTTCAGATATAACTTTATACCCAAACTAAGTGGGGGGCTTTGCCCCCCACCCCACCCCCAACTAAATATACCAACTCCAAGATCGCTCTACTGTAGACAAAATGGCAAAATTCGGCGAACAGCCAAGGGAAATCTTTCCCTGCGTTAAATTGTCTGTTCGCTGTTTTTTGCTTTCGATATTACAAGTTTGATGTTTGGGTGTTCAATTACCTAACCATTCGATCTTGTAAGACAGGCATGTTTATAATGTTGGCATCTATTAGGCATGCAGTGTCAGAATAGGTAAGCACACTCACCTTTGGTGTAAAAGGCAGTGGATTCAATTTTCACACAAGGTAGCAGGATTGCTGGCATGCCAATGTAGCATAAGGGGTGCTGCACTCTTCAGTATACTGACCTTTGGATGAGACATTAAACAGAGGTCATAGCTGCTTGAGATAGTGGAGCTCAGGTGGAAGAAAGATTCCACAGCTCCTATAAAAAAAGGAGCATGGAAAGTTCAATTCCCTAGGGAAATTCCCCCTAGTAGTATAAATACCACCTCAGGTCTCCTCTGCAGAGAAGCAACTAGACTAGTGGGACTAATCTGACCAACAAAAAAATACATACATAAAATAAACCATAGACGACCATTTTGGGTGAGGGAACTAGAGCAAATTTCTTTTGATTGAGACTGAATCCTAGATTCTGAAAGACTATCGGAGAGAACTCCAAAGCCTTTAGCTCTTCCAGTCCTGAAGCAATTTGAATCACATCATCGTCCAGGTAAGGACATATGTGAAATACTTGGAACTTGCAAAAGGGTGTAACTGGGGGCCAGACACGTTAAGAATAACCTCTGATGCAGAAAGTCAAAAGAGCAAAGTAGTAACATGACAATGCAAGTCCAAGGCAGAGAATCTTAAAACAGCTTTTGTAACTTGCGTCTAGGAATACGCAAGTCAAAATCTTTTAAATCCAAATTGACCAATACAGCATTTGTCTGCACAACAGAAATAGTTTTAAGGGTGAGCATTTTGAAATGAGTACCCTAACTGAACTCTGATAGTTAAGAAACTAGCTCCTTTATTAAAGGCCGAAGCTAAAATGTAAGGATTGCACATCTTTGCTAAGACTCAAAGGTCAAATATCTTCCATGTACTCGTGTAAATCTTTCTAGTAGAAGCATTACGGGAAGACAAAATGTGACAGACCCAGGGAGAAGAGTCTGTACTTTCAAGCAATCAATGGAACTGGAGAAACCACGCAGTCAACTTGAGGCCTGTTACGTCTGGATGAGCCATGCCTGTTGGGTGAACCAATGGAGTCAGAGAGACCACAGTCTTCGGATTCAGTGCAGACACCCTCAGGGATCTCGGATCGGACAGCACCAAAACAGAAGATTAAAGAAGGAGATACCAGACAGGAAGTGGAAAAATGTCAGCTCCCAGGTCTGCATGGGGTCCTGAGCCCGGAGAATTGCCATCTATATCCATGTTCTGAGGAACTTCATCATCCTATCCACATCTGCTTCTGAAAGAATTTTGGAGGATCAGAGAGAAAACATAGTGGAAGGAGGCCTACAGTGCTTTCGAGGCAAACCTTCTAGGAAGGGGGAAGAAAGTTTTGATGGAATCGTATCTGACAGAAGGGGTGGAGTATGGATCCGAGGAGACCTGGGGTTTTGAGTTGTCAAAGGAGAGACTGACAGATATGACTTCTCAATCTTAGCAGGAGGCTCTGTTGAAAGAGCCAAAGTTGACACAGAGGGTCGATACAGAGACCTTTTTCAGGACTTCTTTTCCTTACATATATACATACATATACACACAAAAAAACTTTTTCTTAAGAGAAAAAAGGGAAGAAAAGAAAAACTACCAACCATGGTAGACAGAGTACTCAGAAGAGCAGAAAGGGATACCAACAATGGTACCAACAGAAGTACCAACAATAGCAGCAGACAAAAAAGGTAAATAGAAGTTATCTAGAATTATCTTAAAACAGAAGGATATGGAAGGCAGGAAGAAAAGCCCTAGAAAAAAACAACTCAATTACCTGAAAAAATGGGAAAAATCCAAACAATACACAAACGCTCGAGAGCTAGGAATCTGCATTCGATACCTAATGGAGGCAAACAAGATCTAGGTATGTTAGGCTGGTGGGGTATTATGGGTAAAGGGAGGAGCTTGAGAGTTCTAGGACCCAATGCTCTGGTAGAAGCAGCATAGTCAGATGAAATCAGTTGATGAATGAATGAAAAGGACATCAAATTCCACTTTTCTTTTGTTAGGAAGAGGAGAGGTAGTTTGTCCTGGTTGTAAGCCCTAAACAGTCTCAAAGTTCTTCAGCTAAAGCAAACCAATCTTGAGAAATTGACAGGATATATGTTTCACCTAAAAATTGAGAACAGCTGCCTAAGGCTTGGAAGCAAAGGATCAGATCTCCGTTTCCCAATCTTCAAACTCTTCTCTGACAAAAACCTGGTGAAAAAGAAGTTATGTACCTACCATAACATTCCATGTTAGTTGTCCTTCATCTCGCCTTCCTTCTTGCTGGATGGGTTCGGAGCAGATCCTTGGCTCTGACTTGGCCACTTTCTATATAGCTCGAGAGCTCTTTACTGGCTCGAGGCTACCCCTCATCCCAGAATGCCCAGAGTCAGCTGCCCAGATCTCATTTGAGATAGCTCCCACTACACATAATCAGAGGATAACCCATTATTAAACCTGGATATACAGTAAATTGTCATGGTTTGCTTGGGAAGCAACTAAGAACAAAACAAGTTAGCCAGTGAAACCACTGAAAAACTCCTCTCAATCCTCGAAGAAGGGGGAAGAGAGAGGGACGCAAGGAGGAAGGTGAGATGAAGGACAACTAACATGGAACGTTAAGGTAGACGTTAAGGTAGGTACATAACTTCTTTACGTTAAGTTGTCCAATCTCGCCTTCGTTCTTGCTGGATGGGACAGCATCCCTAGCACCTCAATCCTGGGTGGCTCATTGGAACAGACTATTCAGAACAGTGGAACCAAAGGAAACCCTGCCCCGGGAGACCACATCTACTTTGTAATGAGAAATAAATGTATGAGGATCTGCCCAAGTAGCTGCTGCACAAATTGAATCTATGAGCAATCTAGATTGAAAAGTTACCGAAGTGGCTACTGACCTGGTTGAATGACCTTTGGGTCTTGCTGGAAGATCTTTTTGTCACAAATGGTAAGTATAGGCAATGGTGTCTGATAACCATTTTGACAAGGTTACTTTAGAAACTGGAAGGCCTTGTTAGTTAGCAAATGAAAGGAACAACTGATCTGATTTTCTCAACTCTTTAGTTCTATGGAAATAGAAACGTAGTTGTCTATGCACATCCAATTGGTGTAATCTGTATTTTGCCTTGGTAGAATGATTAGGGAAAAAGACAGGAAGTTCAATGGATTGATTCAAATTGTGTTCTGAACAAACTTTAGGAAGAAAAGATGGGTTGGTTCTCAGAGAAACTCTGTCTTTGTGAAAAAAAACAGGTATGGAGGGCGAACACATAGGGCATGGACCTCTGAAACACATCTGGTAGAAGTAATAGCAACTAGGAAGAGAGTTTTCCAAGACAGAAATTTCAAAGAACATGATGCTGCTGGTTCAAAGGGTGGCAGTTTCAAGGAGGCCAGAACCAAACTGAGATCCCAAGGTCGCAGAGGCTCTTTCACTGGGGGTCTAAGTAGAGATGGACCTCTCATGAAGGCCCTACAGAGTTTGTGAGACATTAAGCTTGAGTTAAAAACTCTGATGTGAAAATTTGAAATGGCAGCTAGTTGTACTCTGATGGTAGCAGCAGCTGCACCAGATGGAAACAGTTCTGATAAGAAATCCAAAATTTTGTGTACAGGAGCTGTAAAAGGATCTAAACTCCTGGATTCTGCCCAGTAAGTGAATCTTTTCCATTTGCTAGCATAAACTCCCCTTGTAGTTGTCTTCACGCACTGTTGGGGAAATATTGGGGAGCCTAGCTAAGATTGGAAGTGGAGTAACCAAGCTGTGAGCTTGAGAGATTGGAGGGATTGGTGTAACCCGCCTGATTGATGAATCAAGAGGTCCGGCACTGGGTCCAGAACCCAAGGCTGGGCTAGAAGGTGGGGGTGAAGAAACAGAAACCAAATCTTTCGAGGCCAATAGGGGGCAATGAGGATCATCTTGCAACCCAACGATTTTGCTTTCTGAATGAGTTTTGGAATTAGGGGGGAAGGGGGGAAATGCTTAAAGGAGTCCCTGAGGCCAATCGTGGACTAGTGTCCCTGGGTGTCTGACATGTAGGAGGAACAAGGAAGAAGTAGCTGCTGCATTTGTTGTTGAGGGGAGAGGCAAAGAGATTGCAGCAAGGCTGGCCCCATTTGCAGAAAATAAGATCACAATTTCCTGTTTCAGAGACCATTCGTGGGGCATGAGAATAGCCCTGCTGAGCCTGTCTGCTATTACGTTGGATTTCCCAGGGATATGCGTTGCTGTCAGAAAACGGGAGGAAATCACCCACTGCCACAGTCTGAGGGCCTCTCGGCACAAGGGGTAAGACCTGGTTCCGCCCTGTTTGTTGATGTACCAAACCACTGACATGTTGTCAGTCTGTATTGCAATAGTCCCAAGCAGGCAGAGAGTCTTGAAGAGCTTCCAATGCTAGAAGCACTGCTCTCATCTCCAGGGCATTGATGTGCAAGTGGCACTCGTGAGTTTGCCACGTGCCATGGACTGTTTTCCCTAGATAATGCCCCCACCCCACCCTATCAGGGAAGCATCCGTGGTCACTGTGACCACTGGATGGGATTCCATTAAAGGTCTGCTCTGAGAAACTAGCGGGGAGACCATCCACCAGGAAAGGTGTCTTTTGCAAGGTTCCGTACTTAGCATCATGTGAGACATGGGTAATTCCTGGATTGTGTGAAAAGAAGCCACTGAAGGATTCTCATGTGAAAGCGTGCTAAGGGAACTAGAAGAATGGCTGCTGTCATGGACCCTAGAGCTAGGAGGACATATTTGACGAATTCTTTTGCTCCTCAGGAGAAGTGATGCCTGTTGTCAAATAATGGAAAGTCTTTCCTGAGGCAATTTTACAATCATTTTTCTTGTGTCTAGCTCTGCTCCTATGTATGTAATAGATTGACAGGGCAACAAGGCAGATTTTTCGAAGTTTATTGTGATGCCTAGTTGAGCACAAGCTGTGATGGTGTAAATCCAATGCCTCTATAAGTTGTTGCCTGGTGGTAGCAGTGAGAAGCCAGCCATCTAGATAAGGAAACGCCTGGAATCCTAGACATCTCAGGTGAGCTGTAACTACTGCCATGCATTTGGTGAACACCCTGGAGGCTGTGGTGAGACCAAAGGGCAGAGCTCTGAATTGGTAATAACTGCCCCCTTGCCAGAAGCGTAGAAATCTCCTGGACTGTCTGTCCATTTTTATATGATAGTACATGTCCTGAAGATCTATGGAGCACATCCAATTGTCCTGACCCAGAAAGGGTAGAATGGACTGCAATGTTACCATCCGGAACATTTCTTTTTGTACAGATTTGTTTAATCTACTGAGATCCAGAATTGGTCTCCAGTCCCCTGTCTTTTTGGGCACTAAAAAGAATCTTGAGTAAGTAATGGATATTACTTGGTCTGCAGGGACTTCCTGGATGGCTCTTATTTCTAGCAGTCTTGAAACTTCTGTGACTGCCTGATCCCTTAGATTGGGTGGAACATCTTGGATGGATTTTTTTTTAAACAAGAGGGGGTTGATGGAAGGGAATTTTGTAAACTCCGGATATAATGGATAGCACCCATTTGTCTTTTGTAATATTGTGCCAGGCGATTGGGTACAATGAAAGCCTTCCCCCAACTGCCTCCAGAGTTGAGCAGTCGGGCACCCCTTCAGGGATGTTGATAGGGTTTGGCAGAGAACGTATCTGTCACCCTGATTTTGCGGACCCCCTTTGCCACGAGGGCGGCGTCTGCCATTGTTATTGTTTCCCCCTCTGCCCCTGGGGGAAAAATCACCACGTGCGTCAGGCGAGAGTCCCTGGGATTTTCAAAACCACATCTTTCCACACTTCTGATCCTTTGGTTATGGTCTGATAAGACTGGAAAAACGGATTTCCACATCAGAGAGCGTCTTGCCTTCCTGCTAGCACCTGGTAAGCATGTCTTTCAACTGAGGCCCAAAGAGAGAGGAATCAAAGGGGGTAATAGTAATGGTGAAGGACGCTCTGAAAGGTTCCACAAACTGACACAGCCGCAGCCATGAATGTCTCCTATGAACCACTCCTGTTCGTGCAGCTCTGCTCGCTCTCTTGGCTGCGTATGAAATAAGCCTCATGGAGGAGTTGACTACTGAATATAAAGTCACTAGCTGGGTAGCTACCTTGGCTGAAGCTCCCTCAGCTGTGGGATCTTGTAGGGCACCTCCAAGCTCTTTTAGGAGATCCCTCTGAAGTCTAGTAAAATGGGAAAGATAGTTCAGGGATATCTGTCCATCATACGAGACTCTTTATTCGGTGGATGGACAGATGAGGTTTCAGCTAACTCTCTCTTTGTGGCTGCTGCTACCACCATGGCATCAACTGGGACACCTTTAGTCAGGAATTGTTTGTCTTGGGGAGCTGTGATAAATTTATTAGGTCTCCTCAGAACAGGTTCCATGGAATCTGGAGCTGATCATGCCTTTCGAGACACTACGGACAGGAGTGGATCAAAAGGCAGACGCACTCAGGAGGTGGAAGGTCAGAAACCAAATGCAACCAGGTATACAGACTAGTCCTTGGAGGGGGCTAGGGAAGTCCAGCTACACCTCTGCCTAAGAATCTCGAGGATGCCCAAAAAAGAAACATCTTCAGAGGGGGACCTTGGGGACCCATCTGATTCATCCAGGTCTGTATCTGAGGTGACTGTTTCAGGGGAGTCTAGGGGCTTCCTCTTGCACTTTTTCTTCTGGGAAGCCTGCTCAGAATGCTCTGGGGAGGTTTCAGAAGAAGAAGGTTCACCCAATGGGGTGTCCTGGGGCATAGGTTCCCTACACTCTGAGGCTGGAGGAGGAGCAGAGGTCACAGGCACCGAAGGGGATGGAACCGATGGGACTGAGTGCGACCGTCTGTGGGGACAGCACTCTCCGCATGACCTTGAAAGCATCATGGTCTCGATATAAAGAGGGCTCTGGCTCTGAAGAGACAGGAATCCCACTCTGCGCCGAGGGCGATGGCTCCGAAGCCAATGTGGGAGCCGAGCTCAACTGAGCCGACGCTCCGAGAGGGAGAGCGGGTTCGAACAAGGGTCAGATGCCAGTTCCCCTCTCGGAGCCAAGAGAGCTTCGGTGACCAGATACCTCGATGGAAAGAAAAACTGAGGTAATCTGAGCCGAAGAGGATTTCATCAGAGCCAAAGGAACCACTACCAGAACGTCCACGTACTTCGGCTCCGAACTAAACATAGTCGGAGAGGAGGAATAGATATTGAAGCGGATGGGGCAGAGGCCTGTTGAGGCAGGCTCGAAAGCATTTATGCAAGGGCCTGTGACTTCAGTAACCTACTGACCACTCTCTCCACGTCCTAATCTGATAACCTCAAGGATCGAGAGGAGTGGGAAGATGAGTGATGACTGGCTTTGCTCTGAAGGGTGATCATGGCACCAAGCGAATCGGCTCCAATGAAGGAGACCTAGATCGTTTGTGGCTCAGAGAAGGCTCCAAGGTAACAGCTGGAGCCAACGGAGGAGTAGTCTTGATTGTGCTAGAGGGCACCGACACACTTGGTCTGTCAAGCTCACAGGTCGGTTCCGAACATGGAGCCAATGGCTTGAGTGACTTCAACGATTTCACTGGCCGAGATGCTTTAGCCAGAGAATCTTGTTTCAACAATCCACGAAGGATTACCTTGTTTTTCTGCTCCTGTAGGACCCTTGGACTAAAGGCATGACAAATGCAGCAAGAGTCCTGCAGGTGCAGAGCCCCCAAGCAGTACACACAACTAGTGTGCCCGTCAGAGACATCTTCTGATAGCATGAGTCACACTTTTTAAACCCGGAGGTTTTAACTTCCTTGGACATTTTGAGAACTACCACAAAAAGACACTACAATAATAAAAAATTATATTAATAAAAAAAAACCTTAAAGGAGAGCTTCTAACTTAAATGACTGTCCTTAAAGGGGGGGGGGGAGAACTCTAACTTAAACGAGTTCAGGGAACAGTAGAAGGCCTAGCGACTAAGGGGCGATGGCCAACACAGCACAAAAAAAACACAACAAAGGATGAGATAAGAGATTTATGACTAAATAAACTTACAAACTACTATAACAGAGAAAAAATATACAAATTGTTTTAAGTAAATTAACTTTAAATAGAGAAAAAAGTTATAATAAGCCTAAGCCAGTATTGACACAACCTCGCAGCTAAAGCGGCAAATGAGATCTGGGTAGCTGAAGCTGGGCACTCTGGGATAAGGGGTAGCCTCGAGCCAGTAAAGAGCTCTCGAGCTACAGACAGTGGCAGTGTCGGAGCGGAGGATTGGCTCCGAAACCATCCAGCAAGAGCAAAGGCAAAATTAGACACCTTCTATTATGACGACTCTTGGTTTGGAGGAGAGCAATTGTGCAAATCCTACTTACCTCTAACACGAGATGTTCATAGAACACACTGCCTTACACACATATGGGTAAGCAGTGTCCTGCTACCCTCCCTCTTGCAGTCCATCACAGCTCCAAGCTCCACCCAATGCCCTTCTGTAGGTATGATGTACTAACCACCTGGCAGTACAAGAATTGCCTTTCAAGCCCACAGACAGGACCCTTTCAGTTTTCTAGGGTCCAACAGTAAGGGCAGATGAAAAGGTAATCTCTAATTATAAACCAAAACCTCACACATCCACAACAATAAAGACTAAGCAAAACTTAACTCCAACACCAAACTATATACATCCAAAAAAAGGTGGGAGATGATGGGAGGGTACTGCCAAATAAGGCACTGTGTTCTAGGAAAATAGTACACTTTTGTACCTACCATAAATGTAGATGTTCGAGTGTTGCTGCAGTCATCACACTTGGGTTATCCTGCAGTCAGGTGGTCCCGCAGTCGGCCCGAATTCCAAAGTCTTGGTCCGGCGTCAGTTGCTGTCACTTCCTCCCTGACGAACAAATCCAGATTGTGAGGAAGTTTGTGGCAAATGCCCTTGGCCAATATTATTAAAAGGGAAAACCAAGATTGCCTGGGCCAATAAGGGGGGATCACCATAATGATGTTTGGTATTTTATAGTGGAAAGGGTGGAAATGCATACAGGAACATTCCTGACCAAGGGAATGAGAATGCTTCTATCCTCCAAGCTTGACTGCAAGGATGTCTCTAACAGAATTTCTCCAGCTGTCTGCTGTTTTTAAAGGAGACTAAAAGAAGAGTAAAATATCTCCTTTCATTTCCTCACCTCTGGACTAGATCACAGTCTTGAGCCGCCACTCAAGCAGGTCTGCCCAGTATCTGTTTAGTCTGCCTGCCACAACAATTTGCTCTGATCGTACGTATGATGCTTGAAGAGTCAGAATACTGTAAAACCATTTTCCAGGTCATGACTGCCGACCGGCAGAGAGGGTATGACCTTGTGCTCCCTTGTTTGCTGAGATAATACACAGTGGTGTTGCCTCTAATCACAGGAAAAGGACCTGGAGTACATGGGTGGTGAAAGAATTTCAAGGTGTGACTCACCAAAATTTCACTGATACTAATCTGATTCCCTAAGTCCTTGGGCCCCCAAATGACCTGCACTTGCACCATCACTGGCCGGGCTTCCCAAGCAAAGTCGAACAAATCTGTCTGGACAGACTGGGTTGGCACCAGTGGGAAGAAGGAAAGCCCTAGGTTGATACTGAACTGTGCTCTGCAATACAGTAACTAGTTTAATGAAGGGCAGAACTAGCAACTGGGATTCCAGGGAATGTAAGTGCTTGGTCTAAATTTCTGACATACCACTGAATTTTCATGTAGAGACAGGCCAGCGGTCTCATGAGAATCATGGATGCCATTAATCTGAGACTTTTTATAAATTTGCTTGCTGAGGTGATGTTCCTCCAGGAGAATTCCAGAAACACTGTCCAATAAGACATGATCTTGTTTTCAGGAAGAAAAATCACTTTTGTTGGAGTCAATTAAGCACCCCAAGAAGATAAGTCTTTGCGAAGGTGTCAAAGTATAGTTTTGTACCTACCATAAATGTAGATGTTCGAGTGTATACCCTGCTGCAGTCATCACACTTGGGTTATCCTGTCGTCAGGCGGTCCCACAGTCGGCCTGAATTCCAAAGTCTTGGTCCGGCATCGGTTGCTGTCGCTTCTTCCCTGACGTCAGTATGCCAAGGGTATATAAGAGGCATCCGATGCCATTTTCTTCAGTTTTTCTTGCCCCAGATGTCAGGTGCCCCCCCAAAAGATGGTCAGTAGATAGTACCAATCATAAAAGCTTAGCACAAACAAAACATCCCTCCAGCTATAAGCAAATACACCACAAAGGTTGTATCAGATTTTAAGGTATTGAAAGGTTTTAGTTAGGTCAGAGGGGATGGAGGGAGGGTAACCTGGACTGCTGCAGGGTATACACTCGAACATCTACATTTATGGTAGGTACAAAACTGTACTATGTTCATCGTGTTACCCTGCTGCAGTCATCACACTTGGGTAGAATCCCAAAGCTAAGGATGGGAGGAGGAGTCAAACAGGGTTAGAGGAGGCTAGAAGGCCCTGCAAAACTGCAGTGGCGAAGCCAGCTCTAGTCTTAGAGTAAAGTGGTAAGTGATGGTGTTTGGTGAAGGTGTGTACTGAACTCCAAGTTGCAGCTTCCAGAATATCCTTGCTAGGCACCACCCTGAGGAAGGCTGTAGATGTAGCTGCTGCCCTGATGGAGTGAGGCCTTATGCTAGCAGGAACTTGTTTTCCATGAGGGGTGTAGCAAAAACGTATGCAATGTCCTATCCATTTGGAAATGGTCTGTTTTGAGATGGCCTTTTCTTGTGATGCTGTAGCATAGGATACAAAAAAAAGTTGGTCAGATTTTCTGAAAGCCTTAGTTTTATCCAAGTAGTAACGTAGTTGCCTGTGAATGTCCAAGGAATGCAGGAGTCTTTCTCCTTTGTTTTGTGGATTTGGAAAGAAGGTGGGTAAGTGGATGGTTTGATTTAGAGTCACATTGGATACCACCTTTGGCATAAAGGAGGGGTTAGTTCGTAGAGAAACTCTGTCTTGATGAAAAATGAGGAAAGGCTCTACTGCCATTAGTGCCTGTAGCTCTGAGACTCTTCTGGCTGAAGTAATTGCTAGCAGCAGGGCAGTCTTCCATGATATAAACTTTAAATCAGCTGAGAAGGCTGGCTCAAAAGATGGCAGCGTAAGTTTTTCCAGAAAAAAATTTAGGTCCCAAGCTGGTGTTGGTGCTCTCCTGGGAGGCCTAATGTTTTTTGCCCCTCTGAAATATGCCTTAGAAGTGGATGTGAAAATAAGGGAGGATCTGTGTAGTAGTAGTGAGCTGAAATAGCTGAGGTGTGGATTTTAATAGATGAAAAAGGAAGTCCTTTGTGTAACATCTCAGTTAAATATTGTAGAATCTGAGGCATGTCCGGCTGAAGGGTATTTTGCCTTTAGCTTGGTTCCAGGTGCAAAATCTTTTCCATTTGTCTGAGTAGGCTTTACTGGTGCTGGGCCTCCTGGCCTCCAGGATGACATCCATAACAGCTTGTGAAAGAGGGGCTGGCTGGTTGCTTAGGTGATGTGCCATGCAGCCAAATTTAAGGTTTTGAGCTGGCTGTGTAGAATCTGACTGCCTTGCTGTGCGAGTAGATGAGGAATTTGTGGTAAAATCCATGGTGGGCCCTGGGCCATGTTCCTTAGTAATGGGTACCAGTGCTGGCGTGGCCAGTCCGGGGCAATGAGTATCATTCGAGGTCTCTCCATCCTGACTTTCAGCAGCACCTTTGTGAGAAGGGGCAATGGAGGAAAGGCATATACTGTCAGCATTTTCCAACTGAATGGGAGTGCGTCCACTTTTCAAGCCTGATGATGAAATGTCCTTGTGCAAAATTTTTAAAGCTGATAGTCTGGGCTCCCCCCATTTTTGAGTTATCATTGCAAATACTTGTGGATCCAGTTTCCACTCGTGGGGATCCATGATGTTTCTGCTTAGGTCGTCTGCCAATGTGTTCTTTTTTCCTGGCAGGAACTGAGCTTGTAATTGAACTTGGTAAGCCAGTGCTGTGTTCCACAAGGTCATTGCTTGCCTGCATAGAGGGTAGGAGTGTGTACCCCCTTGTTTATGTACCACATTACTGTGGTTTTGTCTGTCCTTATGATAAGCTGTCCTGGATGTAAGAGGTTCTTGAAGGCTGTCAGAGCATTCTGTACAGCTAGCATTTCTTTTTGATTGATGTGCAGATTCCTTTGATCTGCAGTCCATATGCCTTGAATGCACCATCCTGCCATGTCTGCCCCCCAGGCATAGTCTGATGCAACTGTTGTCATAGTTTGCCTGGCTGGGGGTAAGGTGAAAGGCTGACCCTTGTTGAGGTGACATGCCTGTGACCACCATAGAAACTCCTGTTGAAGGCAGGGAATGAGAGGCATCATTGTTTCCAAGCTGTGGCTGTGTTGAGTCCATACGCTTTTCAGGTACCATTGTAATTTCCTCATATGCAGTTTTGCAAATGGTATTAGTAGTATGCAAGATGCCATGAAGCCCAAGGCCTGCAGAATTTTTCTTGCAGGGAGTTGGGTCTTTGTTGCCATTATTTTGAAGTATTGAGTTAGTTGCAGTTGTTTGTCTGGCGTCAGATAAGCCATCTGGGCCTTTGTATTCAAGCTGGCACCCAGGAATGTTATATTTTGTGAGGGCACTAGTTTTGATTTCTTTTCGTTTACTGTGTACCCTAGGCAACTTAGAAGGTGCTTTACAAAAGTCAGATGTTGTAAGAGAATGTCCTTGCTTTCTGCTTGGATGAGGCAGTCGTCCAGGTATGGGTATATTTGAATTCCTCTTTGTCTGCAGTATGCAATTACTGGTGCCAGACATTTTGTGAAGACCCTGGGTGCAGTAGATAAGCCAAAGGGCAGTGCAGAGAATTGGTAATGGGTTGAACCTGCAATGAAACGGAGGTATCTTCTGCAATTTTGTCTGATAGGGACATGCAGGTATGCCTCCTTGAGGTCCACCGTTACTAGCCAAGCTTTCTTGCCCAACATGGGAAGAAGCTGCTGTAGTGTTAGCATCTTGTATTTGGGTACTTGCAAGAAGGTGTTTAGAATTGAAAGGTCCAGAATGGGTCTCCAAGCATTGTCCTTTCTGGGGACTAGAAAGAGCCTTGAGTAAAATCCTTGGCCTTGCTCCTGTGTAGGTACCAGTTGAATGGCTCTCATGTCCACGAGAGCTATAATTTGTTTTTGTGCCTCTGTCCATTGATTTTGTGGCAAGTTTGGCATTCCTTTTATCCTTGGCAAGGTGTGGAAATGGAATCTGTATCCTTGTGAGATAATGTCTAGGACCCATTTGTCCTTTGTGACGATGTGCCAGTTGTCTATAAAAAATGCTAATTTTCCTCCCAAGGGAGCTGCCAAGAGATTTTTGTTTGGCAGTTTGAGGTTTAAGTCATTGTGTTTGTCTTCTAGTAGTTTGGGACCTGTCTTCTCCTCCCTTCTGTGTTGCAGTGCCCCATTGGCGAGGTTTGTAAGGGATTTGTGCTTGTCCTCTGCCCCTTGGGCGTCTGTATTTACCCCTCTGTGGTCTGTCAGAAGCTGAAAAGGACCAATTTCTTTGCTGGCCAATTTCTGCTGAAGCGTGGGGGTTGTACCTGTAAGAAATCTTTGACTGTCTGCATAGATTTTGCCTTATCCTCCATTTTCTTTAAAACTTCTTCTGCTTTAACCCCAAATAAGACATCCTGCTGTAAGGGTGCATCTAGTAACTTTGCTTTAACATGATCAGGCAGACTTTGTTCCTTTAACCAAGCAGGCCTACGTATAACAGACCCAGTAACAGCTGCTCTACAGGAAGCTTCAAAGGAATCAAATCCACATTGTAAAGTATGTTTGCCCACCCGTTCAGCTGCATGCAACAGATCCTGCATTTCTTTGAATTCAGACTGTTGAGGGTGCGTGCCCATCTTTTGTTTTATTTGAGACATTAGGAATTGGTGGTATTTCAGCATGTGAAATTGACAATTTAGTGCTCTCATAGCTAGAGTAGCTGAGGTGTAAACCTTCTTCCCCCACCTATCTAGTGCTCTGAAGTCCCTTTCAGAGGGTACAGGATTTTTAGCCATAGAAGCCTTAGCCCCTTTGGGACCCTGGGAGATTGTCTCTGGGTCAGCAACAGGGCTTTTGTAATGGAATTTGTGAGAGTCAGGCACTCTAATATCTATCTGGTTTGGCTGGAGCAGGAGGCAGAGAATCTGGATTTAGACTAGATTCTATGTAAACATCATCCACAATGTCTAAAACTGGAGGGATAGCAAGTGGACTGTGCTGGGGGAGTAAAAGAAACTCTCTGAGCCTTTTCTTTGAGTCAGAGTAGTCCTGACCTTCCCAGTGGAAATTTTCCCTCATGGTATGTAAGGTTTCCCCAAAGGAATAGTCTTCAGGGGGAGAAGCTGAGGGAATGGAATCTTCAGCATCAGAATCTTCATAAGGGGGAAAGGAGTAATCCTGTTCCTCAGAGGAGCCTGAGGAGATAGACACTTGATCAGAGGAAGCATAATCCTCCTCTTGTCTAGGCCTTTTGTCTGGGGGGGGGGGGGGGTTGGGAACCCCTGATTAAAGAAATCAAATCTTCAGCCATTTTAAGCATCTGTTTCTTAGGCATGGGGCCTTGAACTGGAGACTGATGTGCAGTCTTTTTTGGTTTTAGAAGAGTCTTAAGCTTAGCATAAGATTTTATGGTGAGAGTAGTCTGTCTGAAGACACCTTCTGTAACTGAAGGGGTTTCCGCAGCACCGTCTTCTCCTTCTGCAATGTTGTTGGTAGGGCAAATGGCTGAGTTGGCCTAGAACTCTGCTTGAGAATCCGAAGCGGTCTGGGGTTCCAATTCTGCGGTAGTCAGGGGCTGCGTAGGCACCTCACTGAAAACCGGGGAACCGGCGACCAGCCCAGCAGAGGCCTCGGAGTCTGGCTTGGATCTAGGCTGCCTGTCTATCGCTGCATTTTTTATGTACGCCGGTAGTCGGTTGCTCCGACGGCATAGTGTAATTAAATTTCCTACCAAAGTAGTGTCGTGCGAAATCAAAGCATCGCTTTATAGTTCGCTTATTGAACCTAGCACAAAACCGACAACCAGTGATGTCGTGGTCTGGGCCTAGGCAAGGTATACAATAAGAATGAAAGTCCTTATGAGGTATTTGCTTCCCACAAGAAATGCAATTGTTAACTTTTTCTGACATCGGACTGAGGCAAGAAAAGGTTCCCCAACGGGGTACTTAGCTTTGAAGACTTCGGACTGAAATTCGATTCGAGAATCTCGGGTGTCGGCCGACCGGCACTTGCAAACTGCTTCTGCTTCGGGCACTGCGCGGCAAGAAAGACTGAAGAAAATGGCGTCCGATGCCTCTTGTATACCTCTGGCGCACTGACGTCAGGAAAGAAGCGACAGCAACAGACGCCGGACCAAGACTTTGGAATTCAGGCTGACTGTGGGACCGCCTGACGACAGGATAACCCAAGTGTGATGACTGCAGCAGGGTAACACGATGAACATCTTCCAAAGGTTCAACCTGAACTGCAGCTGGGAGAATAAGGCTGAGTCTAGAGATTCCAAACACCTGAAAGCAGAATCTGCACAGATCAACAAATCATCCAAGTAAGGAAAAAAGTGAATACCAAGAGTTTGACAGTGGCCCACTACTGGGGCAAGGTATTTAGTAACACTTTAGGTATGGTAGATGGCCCAAATGGCAATACAAAAAAAACCGAGTGAGAACTAGTCAAATCTCTGATATCTCCTGAAGAGATTAGTAATGAGAATACAATGATATGGTTCTGCATTAAAATAATGAATTACCATAATGTTGAGTTACAAAACAGCGAGATGGAAATGATGAAAGCTTATTTTTCACAGCTTATTTTCACAAATGTCCAGATCATAAATTTTCCCCAGATAAGTAAACAATCAGCCAAAAAAACTTAAAAAAAAATGAAGCAAATAAAACCCACCCAAGTGAGGGGCTGCGCCCACTCCACAGACCCCCCCTCAACTAAATATACCAACTCTTGAGATCGCATTACAGTGGAGAAAACGGCAAAGTTAACCACATAGGTCAAATGACTCCTTTCACATCAAAAACTTGTGACTATCTCAACATTCGTGAATGTAAACTTTAAACTTTCATAATTTCCATCTCGCTGTTTTTGCAACTCGACATTACGGTAATTCTTTATTTTAACAAGTCCAATGCTATACATCCTTCAAGTACAGTGTCACCATGAAGCAATGGTCCAGGAAAAGAGGAAGCACTGTCTGCAGGGTGAGCATCTTGAACCTGGGAACTAAAAGTCTAGTTAAGTGGGTGATGGGTCCCCTTGATCGAAGGTGGATGTTCTTTCTACTGGCACTTGTAACCCCTGCCAGCTATGCTGAGCATCCGTTTGTTTGTTGGGAATCTGACAGCCAAGCCACCTTGTTGACAGCTAACTTACAAGATGAGGCATTCAGACAGGGACTTGAGATAGACAGATGCGTCCCTTGGCACATCCCTTAGGTGGAAGGGGGATTACCCTTTTTGAGAAAAGAACCAATTGTCAGGTTTGGTGGCATGCTCTCATCCTGACACTTCCTTTTAGTCCCTTGTTTTTTGTTCAACTGTGACTTGTTTGTTCGCTGAAAAAATTACTCTGCTTATTGGAGGGGAAACTTAGGAACATGAAATATTTTCAAGACAGCCTGCATAAATTTACTTCTGTCATCCCAGTGTTAAGGATCTGATGAGTCTGTGTTTGGTACAGTAGCTGAAGTGGAGCATTCATAATCTCACTTGTTTTAACTCGTATTAAGAACAGTTCTGGCTGCGCAACCAAGCATGCCTCCTATCACCAGTGACATCACTGCATTCCTAGGAACAGTACCGGTCCCCTCCAAGAGGGTCTTTAAAGATTGCTTTGACACTTGAGAAACCTTGAAAAAATAAAAAAAAGCTCCAACAAAGACTTAGAGCAGCAGGTAATGCAGCAAGCTCATCTAAACTATACACACATCTCAACACAAGATATGATGTCATTTTCATTCATTGCTCAACCTGTGGGTTTGGATTCAAACCTTGGATCAGACTTGGCAGCTTCTACAGCTTAGGATCCAACTCTCTAGCTCCTCCCTTACCCATAATGCCCCTTGTCCTCCAGCCTACCTCAGACCTTGTTTGCTGCGCTTCAAGCAAGTTGGGATTTCCTTCTCTCATAGCTCCTTGTGGTTGTGAGTATTTACAGCTTAAAATTTTTATTAATACATTGTTAATCACCCTTTCTTATTTTCTAAAACAACTTTGTTTTTATTTTCGGGTTTCTCTGTCCTTAATAAAAGTTTTATATACCAGCTGGTATAAATCTTCCCTGCCATTGTTGGTTCTTTTCATTTTCCTCTCTATTAAAAAAACTTAGATAATACTTGTAGTCTCTCATATTTTGCGCTGTGGCTGAGAAATCTGACAAGCCAACTGGGTTCAAAAACTGCACTTCCTGCGGGCACAAGATCCCACAATCTGCTGCCCACAGGAAGTGCGTGTACTGTTTAGGTCCTGGCCACTTAGATATAGATTGTGACATCTGTGCAGGTCTCAATACACGAGTCATTAGTGACTGTCACAATAAACAAATTTTGAAAGCTCTTCTCCCTCAGACTACTTCCTCTACAGCTGGATCTTCTAAGGAATCAGGGGTTCAAACCCCCACTACGCAAAAGGAGCCCAGGGAACATAGAAAAACATTCTCCTGCCAGTCTCCAAAAAGGGCTGCTACTGAGCCACCTGCCAAAACTTTGAAATGGTCAGATCCAAAGCCTTCTGATCAGACACAGACATTACGGATTCCTCCATGACACAAAAAGTACAGTTTTGTACCTACCATAAATGTAGATGTTTGAAGATCCACATTGCTGCAGTCCTTACATATGGGTAGTCCGCTGTCCTCGGTCGGCCCGAATACCAAAGTATAAGGCTGACATCGGTCAAGGCGCTTAAAACTGACATCAGGACGTCAGGGTACAAAAGCGCATGACCGACGTCATTTCCTCAGTCTTTTCTTGCCCCAGATGTCAGAAGGCCCTAACAAGAAAGGCCAAAGCCAAAAACCAGCGAAAACTAACCAACCACCCGTGCACTAACCATATTTACAATATGTACAACACAAACTACACCACCACCTTCAGCAACAGAGGGGAAGGAGGGAGGGTAAATTGGACTGCAGCAATGTGGATCTTGGAACATCTACATTTATGGTAGGTACAAAACTGTACTATGTTCTTCATCTCACATTGCTGCAGTCCTTACATATGGGTAGAATCCCAAAGCAGAGGTAAGGGAGGATGGCAAAACTATAAAGCATTAGGAGCTGCCAAAATGCCCTGTAAAATAGCAGTGGCAAATCCAGCCCTAGATTTAGAGTAAAGTGGAAGGTGGTAATGCTTAGAGAAAGTATGCACTGAACTCCAAGTAGCTGCTTCCAAAATATCTCTAGTAGCCACCCCCCTTAAAAAAGCTGTAGAAGTGGCAGTAGCCCTAGTGGAATGAGGCCTAATCCCAGCTGGAATCTCCTTACCATGATGGGAATAACAGAAAGCAATACAAAACCCAATCCACTTAGAAATAGTTTGTTTTGAAACAGGTGTGCCCTGAGAACCCAAAGCAAAAGAAACAAACAACTGCTGAGACTGCCTGAACCCTTTAGTTCTGCTCAAATAATATCGCAACTGCCTGTGTATATCCAAAGTGTGCAAAATCCTTTCCCCTTTATTTTGGGGGTTTGCATAAAAAGTAGGCAAATGAATAGTTTGGTTTAAAGCCACACTAGAAACCACTTTAGGCATAAAAGAAGGATTAGTACGCAAAGACACCCTATCCTTGTGGAAAATTAAGAAAGGCTCAACTGCCATAAGGGCCTGTAATTCAGAAACCCTTCTCGCAGAGGTAATGGCCAACAAAAAAGCAGTCTTCCATGATAAATATTTCAACTCTGCTGATGCTGCAGGCACAAAAGGTTGTAGAGTGAGTTTCTCCAACACAAAATTGAGATCCCAAGCAGGAGTAGGAGCTCTACGTGGGGGTCTTATATTCTTTGCCCTCTAAGGAATTGCTTAAACAAAGGCTGAGAAAATAATGGTGGGTCACAGTCATAGTGAGCAGAAATTGCTGCAGCATGAACCTTTATAGAGGAGAAGGACAAACCTTTGTCCAATAACTCAGTAAGGTATTGAAGTGCAACACTTAAATTAGGTTTAGAAACATCAAAGTCCTTTGCTGTACTCCAAAATAAAAATCTCCTCCATTTATCTGCGTAAACTTTCCTTGTACTAGGCCTTCTGGCCTCCAAAATAACATTCAAAACTTGTTGTGGAAGCTGAGACCCTCCAGGGTTTAAAACAGAATATGCCAGGCTGTCAGATGTAGAGAATGAAGTTTGACATTGAGTAAATGACTGTTCTCCTGAGACAGCAGGTGAGGAATCAAGGCAAAGGCCATGGAGGCTCCTGTACCAGACTTCTCAGTAATGGGTACCAGTGCTGTCGAGGCCAATCTGGAGCTATTAAAATCATGTTTGGCTTGTCCTGTCTGACCTTCAGGAGTACCTTTGGGAGGAGAGGCAGAGGTGGAAAGGCATACACGTGAAGATTGCTCCAATTGAATGAGAGAGCATCCACTTTCCAAGCTGTGGGATGAAACCTTTTTGTGCAAAACTTTGGCAGCTGGTAATTTAGTGGAGAAGCGAACAGATCTATGTCTGGAGTTCCCCATAACACTGTCAATCTCTGAAATACATGAGGATCCAATTTCCACTCGTGGGGATCCATAATTTGTCTGCTCAACACATCTGCTAAGGAGTTCTGTGCTCCTGGCAGAAACCTTGCCTGAAGATCTAGCTGTAAACTGAGAGCAGTCTCCCACAAAATCATTGCTTGTCTGCACAGAGGATAAGAATGCGTTTCCCCTTGCTTGTTGATGTACCACATGACAGTTGTGTTGTCTGTTTGAATCAACACCTGCCCTGGAAGAAGTAAATCCTTGAAAGCTATCAATGCAAATTGGACTGCTAACATCTCCTTCAAGTTGATATGTAGATGTTGAAGTCTGGCAGGCCACGTGTCTTGTACCCATTTTCCATTTAGATGAGCTCCCCAAGCTTTGTCTGAGGCATCTGTCGTTAAAATCTGACTCGCCTCTGGCCGGGTCACAGAGAGTCCCTTGTTTAGGTGACATTCCTGAGCCCACCACAAAAACTCCTTTTGAATGTAAGGTATTATCTGAATGACAGTGTCCAAATCTTGGCAGTGCTGTGTCCATACATTCTTGAGATACCATTGTAGCTTCCTCATATGCAGTTTGGCATTGGGAAGTACCAGAATACAAGATGCCATGAACCCCAAGGCTTGAAGGACTGTCCTTGCAGTCAGCCTGGACTGACGAGACAATTGGTGGAAGTAAAGAGAAAGATTCTTTTGTTTGTCCGGGGTCAAAAAGGCCATCTGGGATGCTGTATTCAGTCTCACACCCAGAAAGCACATGTCCTGAGAGGGTACTAGACTGGACTTTATTTCGTTCACAGAATACCCCAGGCATCTTAACACTGCCATCACATACTGTAGATGATGAAGAAGTTCGTCCTTTTCTTGGGCCAGAATCAGGCAATCGTCCAAATAAGGATAGATTTGTATTCCTCTTAGCCTGAAGAAAGCTACCACTGGAGCCAGAACCTTCGTGAATACTCTGGGCAGTAGATAAGCCAAAGGGCAATGCAGAGAACTGATAATGTGAAGTCCCAGCCCAAAACGCAGATACTTCCTGCAACTGGGCCTGATAGGAACATGAAGGTAAGCCTCCTTGAGATCCAGAGTCACCATCCAGTGATCTTTGCCCAGCAGAGATAAAAGCTGTTGTAACGTCAACATTTTGAACTTGGGAATGTCCAGATATGTGTTGAGGATAGATAAATCCAAAATTGGTCTCCACGTGTTTCCTTTCTTTGGTACTAGAAACAGGCGAGAATAAAATCCTAGGCCCACTTCTGGCAGAGGGACCGGTTGTATGGCCCCTATTTGAAGTAGTAGAGAAATTTGTTTGTGAGCCTCTAGTCTTTGCTGAGGAGGAACGTCCGACATGCCTTTGAAAGGAGGCAAGGTATGGAAATAAAACTTGTAACCCTGGTGTATGATATCCAATACCCATTTGTCCTGGGTAATCAACATCCAATTTTCCTTGAAGACTGCTAACCTTCCTCCCAAAGGTGCTGCCAGGCAAGAAGGATCTGGCAGCTGAAAAAGTAGGTCATTGGGCCTGTTTACGAAAGGACTGGCCCCTGCCCTCACCCGAAGATTGTGCAGGTGAACTCCCTGTTCTAGGCCTGAAAGAACTCTGAGCTCTCCCCCTACCACGTCTAGATCTACCCCTAGACTGAGAATCATAAGAAGGATACGCCCACCCCTTAGCAGGCCAATTCCTACTAAACTTCGGAGGCTGAACTTGCAAAAAATCTTTAACAGCCTGCATAGACTTAGCCTTGTCTTCCATTTTCTTCAAGACTGACTCCACAGGTGAACCAAACAACACATCAGACTGCAAAGGAGCATCCAAAATCCTTGTCTTAACATGGTCAGATAAATTCTGATCCTTCAGCCAGGCGTGCCTGCGAAGAACTGAGCCAGTGGCAGCCACCCTAGACGAGGCCTGCACAGCATCAAAACCACATTGTAATGAATGCTTACCCACCTGTTCAGAGACATGCACCAAATCTTGTAATTCTTTACACTCAATGCCTTCCGCCAGAGCATCCACCTTAGACTTCAATTGAGAAAGAAGAAAGTTTTGATATTTCAACATATGAAACTGGCAATTCAAGGCCCTCATAGCTAAGGTAGAAGATGTATAGACCTTTTTTCCCCATCTATCCAAATCTCTGGCTTCTTTATCTAGAGGAACCGGATTTTTTACAACAGAGGCCTTGACACCCTTAGGTCCCTGACTGATAGTTTCTGGGTCCGCCCTAGGACTCTTATAAAGATATTTATGAGCCTCAGGCACCCTGTAATACCTATCCGGTTTAACAGGAGCAGGAGGCAGAGAATCAGGATTAAGAGAAGCCTCTGCAAACACATCTTCCACAACATCCAGAACAGGGGTATAGCCAAGGGCCTATGCTGGGGTAACAGCAAAAATTCCCTAAGCCTTTTCCGAGAATCAGAGAAGTCCTGACCTTCCCACTTAAAATGTTCCCTCATAGAATGAAGTGTCTCTGAAAAAGAAAAATCCTCTGGAGGAGAAGCAGAAGGAGTGGAATCATCTGCATCAGAATCAGAATAAGGAGAGTACTCCTGCAGGTCTTCAGCTGAAGACTCTGAAACATCCGAAGCCTGCTCAAAACTTCCCAACTCTGGCTCCACCCTAGGCCTCTTATCTGGAGGGGGCAAAGAACCTCTAATCAGAGTAATCAAATCTTCTGCCATTTTAAGCATGTGCTTCTTAGGCACAGACCCTGCTGAACTAGGAGTGACACCAACAGAAGCTAAAACTGGCCTGCCTCTGGGAGAAGCCTTGGAAACAGAAGGAGAAGGCCTAACCACCCTAGGAAGGGAGGGGAGTACAGTAACTTGAGAAGCCCCTTCAGCCTGACCTGCCTCCTGAGAGACCACCTCCTGCAAAATCAAAGTCTCCCCCTGAGACTCCAGAGAGGACTCCGTCGGAACCACCGGTTCCACTGAAGCCTCTAAAGAACCGGCGTCCGGAACGGATGACTCATCTTGCCTGGGTTTAACTGCTTTGTCTTTGCGCTTCTTCGCAGAAGCAGGCGCCGGAGAATCCGACGGCATATTATAATTGCACCACTTCCCAAAGACCAGCCTAGCACAATCTAACCTCCGCTTAATAGTGCGTTTATTGAACCTAGCACAAAAGCGGCACCCAACAACGTCGTGCTCAGGCCCCAGACAAGGAATACACAAAGAATGATAATCCCTATGCGGTATCTGTTTCCCACAAGAAATACAGTTATTCACTTTTTCTGACATCCGGTAAAACACTGAGGCAAGAAAAAACCAAAATATTCTAACGGGTACTTAGCCAACTTGGATTCGGTCTGAAACTCCGAATTCGAAAAATTTCAGAACGCCGAACGGCACTTGCAACGCTGCTTCTGCATCGGACCATGCGGCAAAAAAGACTGAGGAAATTACGTCGGTCATGCGCTTTTGTACCCTGACGTCCTGATGTCAGTTTTAAGCGCCTTGACCAACGTCAGCCTTATACTTTGGTATTCGGGCCGACCGAGGACAGCGGACTACCCATATGTAAGGACTGCAGCAATGTGAGATGAAGAACATCTTCTAGTTCCCCCTTGGAAGTCGTGTCGCCAACCTATAGGTTTCCCTTTCTTCAGGGGACCAGACCGAAATCTTCCAGCCCTCACTCCACTTCATCCTCAGTTAGATCCTCTTGGAGTCTCTCTAAACAGAGGTGGCTGGATGATGGAGATTCCTCAAGACGCAGATACAGTTGGGGGTTTTATCTACTCCGTCCCCCACTGGATCCATAAGCCACCATCCTACCTTTGTACCACTGATAAAACCTTCTCCAGTCAGACCTCCTACTTCATAGCCCTCGGATGCGGAGGTTACCAAAGTTGATACATCAGATCAGATTTGCTCTTCCTTCCTCAGCTCCAATGATGTCTCTGATCCCATTGTCTCAGACCTAGTTGGAGCATGATGGATCTCTGATCCAAAGCATTGGCAATGGGTCAGAGGATATGTCTTTGGCTTTGAAGTGTTCTGAGCCATTGCTTTCCTTCGGAACCTCAGCGCTGGTCAGCTCTGCTCCAACTACCACTTCGAGGCATGGGATCCGTGAGGGTCCTGGTCTTGTCTGCTCAGAAAGCTACAGCTCCAGAGGTACTGCCTAGGACATCTCCGGGTCCTTCTGCATTCGAAGTTGTGGAGTGTGTTTTCTCCCAGCTGAGAATTACTTTGGTTCTACCTCTTTTGGATCCTACTCTGACTCCTGCGTCTGAGCCTCTCATCCTCCACCTCAGGGACAGCCAGACCCTAAGAGCTTCCGAGCATCTCTCCTAACAACCCCCCCCCTTCTGATACCTCTCCAGAGCATCCCACCAAGGAGGTCCCGCAAAAGAGATTGCATAAAAGGAGGTGCCCAGATTCCCCTCAGAAATCTTCAACAAAAGACACAGATTTTGATGAAGGGGAAGGGTCCCCCAAGATCTCCATCTGATGTCTTCTTTGGAGACATCTTTGAAATCCTATGCCAGAGGGGGTTGGTCTACTCAAAGCCCTTCCTCAGGAGTCCATGTTCTTGAAAGGCTTCGGGTCTGGCCCTTCTACATCCTGGGCGACTCCTGCAGATAACCTTACAGACCCTATCTCCTGCAGAGCATGGAAGGAGCTGGACACCATGGAGCCCTTACCAAGAGCAGCTGGCAAAATCCTCAGTGCCACTTCCGATAAGCAATACTGGACAGAAAGATACCCCCTGTAAATGCCATGGTTGTTGTTGTGGCAGCCACGAAGGAGCTAGGTGAACAGAGTTCCACTGTCCATCCCCCTAACAGGTGTTGGACAGATTCGGGAAGGGGGTCTACACATCGACCTCCACACTGTGATTGCCAAATTATTTGGCCCAATTTATCAGGTTGCAGAGGGACGTAAAGGAACTCTCCAACACTACCCCGTGGTCCATGTCTCGAGAGGAACAGAAAACCTTTTCCTCAAGAATGGCAACCCTACAATCCATTTGTAACACGTCCAAGAGGTTAATCTCTCATGCTCCTGAGGTTCCTCAAAGGCTGCCGGTTCAGGCATTACCTTAAGGAAACAAGCCTAGATGAGACTTTGTGACTTTGCAGAACCTTTCAAGGTATCATTCATCAAAGCTCCTTTTGATGGATGGTCACTCTTTGGATCAACCATAAAAGATGCACTCTGTCTGCTATTGGAATCAAATTCTCTACCCTGCAAAGACCATTTTCCAGGAACCAACAAGGAGTTAAGAAACTGTGGTTCAAGAAGTCACCAGGGCCTTTCCAGGGTTCACAGGGAGAGTTTTCCCCTATATGCAGTGGGGAACAAATAATTTGGCAGATGCTGTCAACATGGCAGAGGTCGTCCACAGAACCTAGGATCTTGAGATTCCTTCTTGGCCACATTATTTCAGTGCTCCTGAACAGCTGCCCGACTTTCCCTCTCTGGAAGTAGTCGGGGGGGGGGGGGACTTATCCTTGCACCTAAATGCCTGGCTAGCCATTACAAATGACAGTTGGGTGCAAAGGATCATATCCAGAGGATATTACACTCCTTTTTCAAAATTCCCACGCCACAGAAAAATCTCCTCAATGTTCCATCCAATCAGAGGGACACAACAGCACAAAAAAAATCACAAAACTGCTAGAAAAGCTTTTACCACAAAGATTTACAAGAGTAAGTGGGAAAGATTGGCCATTTGGTCTCACCAAAAAATATGGACCCTTTTACTACCCCCCATTCCAGCAGTTCTAGACTTCCTTGCTTCAGTTTTTCAGAATGCAGCAAGCTATTCCACGGTCAAGGTACAGTTAACAGCCAGTTACCACATAGGTGAAAGTTGGTCTTTGGCTTCTTCCAAATTGTGTGAGGTACCTTCTTGCTTAGACGTCCGTTTAAAGAACTCTGTCATCCATGGGATCTTACGATGGTTTTAAAAGCTCTTGTTCGCTCTCCCTTCAAACCTTCTGCCAATGTAGATCTCAAATTATCATGGAAGACCTCATTCTTGCTGGCTATAACCTCGGCTAGGAGAATTTCAGAATTGCAACCACTCTTCCAAACTGCTGTATTTGTATTGGATTTTCCATAAAGACAGTCACCCTACGTACAAAATCAGACCTTTTAACAAAAGTCGCCTCTGAAAATATCAATCCAATTTACAGTCAGTTACATTTTTATTTGGACAGAACAAATGCCTTCAGAAAATTTGACTAATTGTTTCCTTTTCAGAGCAAAGCTGGGGAAGCCTATATTCATAGTAACCCTAGCTAAATTACACACTGCATTTCTCATGTTTATTCTGCAAAAGGAATCACGCCTCCTGGGCATGTGACACAGCACATACTACTAGGTCAATGTCCACCTCAGCAACTTTTTGGTCTAGTGTATCTACTGATGCTATCTGTGCAGTCACCTCCTGGTCAAATACTCTTACCTTTGTTAAGCGTTATGAACTGGATACTGTAACCAGAAACAGAGCATCCTTTGGCTCTGCAGTACTCCGGAATATCCTTCCATGAATGAAGGCCACCAAAGAGATATGTAGCTGGTGACTCTGTCCCACAGATTAAGGAATGAATGACAATGACAACATCAGATGAAGTTTTGTACTCACCATAATGTTCCATTGGTGTTGTTCATTGTCATGCTTCCTCAACCCCCCCCCCCCCCTTCTCTCTTGTCCCTTCTGGGAAGGCTTACAGCGGTGTTTCAGGAACAGCTGCTCCTTTTGAGCTGATTTCATTTTTTTCTATCTTACTATAATTTTATATACTTTTGTGTACGTACTGTGCATATACAGCTGAAGCAAACTTGATTTGAGGTAATCTACAGGATTGGAGCATTGTGGGTAAGGGAGGAGCTAGAGAGTTGGATCCTAAGCTGCAGAAGCAGCCGAGTCAGATCTGAGGTCTGTACCCACAGGCTGAGGAAGTAAGAAAATGGACACGCGAGTACACAACGTGTTTTTTTCCACATAAAACAGTGGCAGTTAAGCTACAGGCTAGACTGAGCCAGCTTCTTTTCCTGAGACTCCAACCATCTTGCCTAGTTCATTTGAAGGAACTGGATTTAATATAGTCTTTTTATTAGAAGTGGGGGGGGGGGGTCACTGGGGGTAGAGAATCAGGGTATGAAGACAAAGGTGCTTGGAGGCCAAGCAAGGCACAGCATTACCCTGAATTTCTTTAATGCTTTCTTTAGGCAGAAGCTCAAAAATATCCTCCCAAACTGGGACCGATGAAGGGAAGGGTCTTCACAACCAGGATCTCATCCTCCAAAAGGATCATAAAATCCTGCTGATCTCAGGGGCAGCCAGTTATTCTCTCAACTGAAAAAAAGTCATTAAATCTAGCCAGCATTTGGGGAAAAAGAAAACTGTTTGGATTCCGGAACCTGTTCGCCCTCAGAGGAAATGAAGTAATCAGACTGACACTTCTGAAACCTCATACACTGCATCCCCTTCAAAATCAGGATTCTTGGACAGTTGAAAGATGGTGGTAGGACCAGTGTTACTCATAACCAAGATATACACCTTGCAATCAACTGCCTGAACAAAGAATCTAGCTACAGCCACCAACTAAGGTGGAAAAAAAGTACAGTTGTGTACACTTACCATAAATGTAGATGCTAGAGTGTATTCACTGTTGCAGTCATCACCTGTGGGTTTATCCCTGCTGTGGTAACCCTCGGCCAGCCCGAATACCAGTCTCAATGTTCTTGTGCACTGGCTGCTGTCGCCTGTAGTCTCACGTCAGGTCGTCAGTACTATAAAGCAAGGCAGCCAGCATCATTACATCAATTTTTCTAGCTCTAACCAGTCAGAAGCACAACGGAAAAGAGAGAAGTGGACCTGGTGGCTAACAGCCACCTTGGGAAGCATGTGTCCCCCTAGGGGAAGATGTGAAAAAGGGGGATGGAGGGAGGGAAACCGCAACAGTGAATACATTTGGACATCTACATTTATGGTAAGTGTACACAACTGTACTATGTTCTTCGTATTTCACTGTTGCAGTCATCACCGGTGGGAGGATTCCCAAAGCTGAGATAAAGGGTGGAAGGATAGACAGAGTCCTAGGTATGGATCAGGAGGCCCTGCAGAACTGCAGAGGCAAACCCTGCCCTAGACTTCGAAAAGAGAGGTAGACAGTAAAGGTGGCCGCTTCCAATATGTCCCTGGTAGGTACTCCTCCGAGGAAGGCAGTGGAAGTGGAGGTTGCCCTAGTGGAGTGAGTACAGATTGACCTAGGGATGGGTTTCCCATGTATTTTGTAGCATAAAGGGATACAGTGTGATATCCATTTGGAAATGGTTTGTTTGGAGATGGGCTTCCACTCTTCCCCTGGGGCAAAGCTTACAAGAAGCTGGTCAGTTTTTCTGAATGGCTTAGTGCGGTCCAGATAGTATCTTAGTTGTCTGTGCACATCTAGTGAGTGTAGAATTTTCCCCCTTGTTTTGAGGGTTGGGAAAGAAGGTGGGAAGGTGTATGGGCTGGTTAAGGGTCACATCAGATACCACCTTGGGCATAAAGGAGGGATTAGTCCTCAGGGAGACTCTGTCAGCATGGAAAATTATGAAGGGCTCGACAGCCATGAGAGCTTGAAGTTCTGAGACCTTTTTGGCTGAGGTGATAGCTAGCAGGAAGGCAGTCTTCCAGGAGAGACATTTCAATTACGTAGAAGTGGCAGGTTCAAAAGGGGGTAAAGTTAGTTTCTCTAACACATAATTCAGGTCCCAGGGTGGAGTAGGTCTTCTGGGAGGCCTGATATTAGAAGCCCCGATGAGGAATTGCTTAAATCAAAGGATGAGAGACGAGGGGTGGGTCTGAATCACAATGGGCAGAGATGGCAGAGGCATGGATTTTAATAGAGAAAAAGGACAGGCCACTATTGAGCAACTCTAAGTAATCCAGGAAGAAAGGGATGGAAGGTTGGGAGGTACTGCCCCCTTTTGACGGCTTCCAGGAGCAGAATCTTTTCCATTTTCCTGCAAAAGGTTTTCTTGTGTTGGGCCTTCTGGCCTCTGTGATGTTGTCCAGGACCGGTTTGCTTAACAGTACCTTGTTGTTAGTTTTTAGTGTATAAGCCAAGCTGAAAGTTTGAGAGTCTGTAGGTCTGGGTGCAGTACCTTTCCCCCTCTCCTGGGTTGAGGTCTGACCTTAGAGGAAGCAGTTTGGGTGGCTGTAAAAAGCTGAAAGTTTGAGAGTCTGTAGGTCTGGGTGCAGTACCTTTCCCCCTCTCCTGGGTTGAGGTCTGACCTTAGAGGAAGCAGTTTGGGTGGCTGTAAGGTCAGACTGCATAGTAAGGGGTACACCAATGCTGCCTGAGCCAATCTAGAGCAATGAGGATGGCCTTTGGTCTCTCCTCCCTTATTTGATCAGAACCTTGGGAAGAAGGGGCAGAGGAGGGTATACTTACTCAGAGGGAGCTCCAGGAGAAGGATAAGGCATCCACCTTCCATGCCAGGAAGTGATACTCCCTGGTAGAAAACTTGTGCAGCTGGTAATTGAGGTGCGAGGCAAAGAGGTCCACCTCTGGGGTCCCCCACTCCTGAGTGATTTGCAGAAAGATTTCTCTGTTGAGCTGCCATTCGTGAGGGTCCAGTAAGTTTCTGCTTAGGTGGTCTGCCACTGTGTTGTTGATCCCTGGTAAGTATTGGGCAATTAGGTGTAGCCCCATGGAGGTGGCTGTAAGCCACAGACTCATGGCTAACCTGCACAGGGGATAAGATTGTGTGGCCCCCTGCTTGTTGATGTACCACATTACTGTGGTGTTGTCTGTTTTAAGGATGACGCCTGGCCTGAGATGGGGCTGGAAGGAAGTCAGAGCGTTTTTTTTACTGCCATCATTTCTTTTTGGTTGATGTGCAAGTGGAGCTGCTGGGCATTCCAAAGGCCTTGGGTACACCTGCCTGCTAGGCGACCCAAGCTATGTCTGAGGCATCGGTGGCGATTGTCTGGCCAGAACGGCGGAGGATGAAGGGAAGACCCTTGTTTATGGCAGAAGTTCTCCGCCCACCAGAGAAAATAGTCCCTTATGCAAGGGATCAGTGAGAGAGTGGTCTCTAGGGACTGAAAGTGCTGACACCAAAGGTTCTTTAAGTACCACTGAAGCTTTATCATGTGAAGCCTGGCGAGGGAGATGAGAAGGATGCAAGATGCCATGTATCCCAGAGCTTGCAGGAACTTCCTCGCAGTGAGGTGACTTATGGAAGCCAGCTGGGTGAAGTAGAGAGGCAGGAAGATCTGTTTTTCTGGGGATAGGAAGGCCATTTGGATAGCTGTCTCTAGCACAGCTCTCAGGAAAACAATTTCCCTGGTGGGATTTTGCTTTGATTTTTTCTCATGGATGGTGAACCCTAGGGAAGCTAGGAGTTTTTTTGACAAAGAGAAGAACCTGGAGCAACTTTTCTTTGCTGTTTGCCTGAATGAGCCAGTCGTCCAGTTAAGGGTAAATCTGTATATTTCACTGTCTGCAGAATGCTATAGCTGGGGCCAAGCATTTGGTGAATACTCTGGGAGCAGTAGATAAGCCAAAGGGCAGTGCAGAGAAAGTACAGTTGTGTACACTTACCATAAATGTAGATGTTAGAGTGTATTCACTGTTGCAGTCATTACATTTGGGTTATCAGCTTGCAGGTAGCCCTCAGTCAGCCTGATTAACAAAGTCTTGGGTCCTGCATTGGTTGCTGTCCCTTCTTCCATGATGTCAGGTCATCAGCGGTATAAAAGAAATGAGGAGAAATAATTTTTAATACGCATTAGTCCTTAGTTATAAAGATCCAATTGTCCTTGAAGTGGGTGAGCCTTCTTCCTAGTTTTAGATGAGTGAAAGGAGGGCAGGGGGGTGGGGTTGGGGGAGTCATTGTGAGTGCTTACCACAGAAGTTTGGCTTAGAACTCCCGGCCTTTGTCAGCATAGATTTTGCTTTGTCTTCCATCTTTTTAAGTACCTCTTCTGCTTTTTCCCCAAACAGGCGTTCCTTGTCTAGGGTTGCATCAATAAGTTTAGACTTGACATGATTAGGGAGAGGTTGTTCCTTCAGCCATGCATGTCTTCTAATAACAGATCCCATCACTGCTGCCCTGCTAGACGCTTCTAGGGCGTCATATCCACATCGTAATGTGGCCATTTGACAAGCAGAGTGTAGTAATTCTGCCAGCTCTTTTGAGTTGGCACCATCAGGAGAGGTAGCAATCTTCTGTTTTAATTGTTTCAAAGTGTGTTGTTGATATTTCAACATATGGAACTGACAATTGAGTGCTCTGATAGCTAAGGTTGCAGAAGTGTATACTTTCTTACCCCATCTGTCCAGAGCTCTGGAGTCTTTGTCAGAAGGAAGAGGATTTTTGGCAGAACTAGTCTTAGCTCCTTTGGGTCCCTGTGTAATGACCTCAGGGTCTGCAGCAGGGTTCCTGTACAGGTATTTTTGAGAATCCGGTACTCTGTAGTACCTGTCAGGTTTAGCTGGAGGAGGAAGCAGGGCATCAAGGGCTAAACTGGATTCAAGGAAAACATCATCCACCACTTCTAGAACAGGTGGGATGGCCAGGGGTCTGTGCTGGGGCAGGTCCAGAAACTCTCTAAGTCGTTGCTTTGACTGTGGGTAGTGTGAGATTCCCATTGAAAATGTTCCCTGAGGGAGTGAAGGGTTTCCCCAAAGGAGAGGTCCTCTGGATGGGATGCAGAGGGGATGGATTCCTTGCATCTGAATCCTCAAACAGTTAAGGGCTGCTGTTCCTCCTCAAAGGCAGAATAATCTGATTCCTCAGACTCTTGGTCTGTCATAATTTCTGGAGAAGGCACCCTTTTCCTTTCTGGAGAGGGGGCTTGAATACCTCAGATAAAGGAGATGAGATCCTCTGCCATTTTAAGCATTTGATCTTGGGGTGGGGGAGCAGTAGCAAGATGAAGGCTAGAAGCAGAGGCCTGAGAGAATCTGTTGGTCTCCGAGAAGCGGTAGGTCGGAAATATCGGTAGTGCGAACGAACTCCTCTGAAGCCGGTGCCTGCGTAGCGGCTCCAGACCAAACCAAGGCAGAGGCAGCCAAATGCGTTGAAGACGAAGTGGATTTCTGCGGTATGCAGGACTCTGAAAGGGTCTCGGCAGAGAAAAAAAAACAAATGAAGCAGCACAACAGGATAGAAAAAAATCTTTTCTTTACTGGATTCTGGTACCTCGGCCTTCGCCTTCACATGGAATAATAATGTAAAGCACAAACCAGTATAAATACACACCCCACATAATCAATCATGTCAATTAAACAATTAATTAATCAAATATAAATGTATCACTTCTTAAAGAAATATACATATATATAAATGTGTATACACGTGTATATACATATAATATATACACATATATAATATAATAACATACACATTGTGCACACACAGAATACAAAAAAATATATAAAAATTTTATATCATACATCTAAATTCATACCATTAGGAAATAGTGTTCCATAGTTTACAATAAATCTAGATTCCATATTCAATAATTTTATTTGAAAATTTATATTGCTATCTCCCATTCCCCATGGTCTTGCCAGAATACTAAATTTGAAACCAGTTTGTTCTCCATTGTGAAATTGATGAAAGTGGCTTGCAACTGGACTATCAAGTCTACTGTTCCTAATATCCCCCAGGTGTTCCAAGATTCTTAACTTAACCCTACGTTTCGTTTGTCCTATGTACCATTTTTGTTTAACACAGTTACACCCAATAATGTATACCACCCCAGAGGAATTGCAGTCAAAATGATCTAGTGCATGGTATATAACCCCATTGATTTTACGACCATCTAAATTAATAATTTTATCACACACCTTGCATTTATTACAAGCAAAAGAGCCTGCATTTACTTCCCTATCCTTCTTGCCCTTACTTCTAACTAATTCCTTCAGATTTTTGCATCTTCTGTAAGAAAAAATAATATTTTTCGGAACTATATTCCTCAAAAAATCATCACTAGTTATAATAGGCCACATGTTCAATACAATTCTCTTCAAAATTGAGGAAAAAGGAGAGAATTTGTCTACAAAAAATATTTTGTCCATCTCCACAAGGTCCTTTTTCTTGGAATAAAGGTTTTTGTTCACAAGTCTCTTCCTATTATTGACTGCAATCCCCTGTTCATTCAAATTTAACATTCCTTCCACTTTGGTCCTATGTGAATAAATAATATTCCTAGAATAACCTCTGTCCATTAGTCTCTTACAAATAATGTCAAATTCCCTTTGGACATTGATATTTTCAGATGTATTCATAGCAATTCGTCTAAATTCACCAAATGGCAATGACTCAATTAAAGAATTGCTATGCATACTGGTTGCATGCAAGAAATTATTCACTGCTGTCTTTTTGTGAAAAGGCTTGTGTTCAACCGTCCCCCTTGAGCCAATGTAAAAGTGCACATCCAAAAAATCCATGTTCTTGACATTTACCTGATAAGTAAAGTCCAGTCCACATGGATTCAATTTTGAACTTGTAATGAAAACATCAAAATCTCTTGGATTACCTCTACATAGAAACAAGAGGTCATCTATAAATCTCTTGTAGATCAAAACATTGTTCTGAAAAAACTTTGTAGTGTAAATAAATAAATTTTCAAAATGGCCCATAAACAGAATGGCATATGAAGGTGCAAAACTGGCACCCATGGCCGTTCCCTCTTTTTGTAAAAAATATTTTTTGTTGAATTCAAAAACATTATGAGTAAGACAGAATTCCACCAGTGAGATAATGAAGTGAGTTTTTGGTCCTTCCCCCATGAATGTATAAATAGCCTCAAGGCCCCATTGTGTAGAAATAGATGTGTATAATGAAACCACATCAACACTGGCCCAATAATAATTATCTTGCCAGATCCTTCCTCTGAAACTGTCGCAAACCTCTTTGGTATTCTTTACATGTGATGGAATTCTCACTAGATATTCCTTTAATATGGAGTCCAAAAATATGCCCACATTTTGTGAAAAAGCCCCCTTTCCCGACACTATTGGACGTCCGGGGGGGTTTGCCAAATTTTTATGTATTTTTGGCAAAATAAAAAACCTGGCATCATTTGGACTTTTAATGTACAGTTTCCTAACATCACCCTGGGAGAAGAAACCAAGCCTTTCACCTTTTCTAACAATTCCAAAAGTTTGTTATTAAACTCAACAATGGGATTCGTAGACAGAGACATATATACCCTGTTATCTGAAAGCAACTTAAGGGCTATAGAATTATATCTATCTTTGTCAAAAACAACCCAATTGCCACCTTTTATCTGATTCCAAGAATACATATTTGTCACTCATCTTTCTTAACTCACATAAAGCTTGCCACTCCTCCTTGTGTAAATTATAACTTTTCGCATGTTGTTTAAACAAAAAATATTCCTCCATAACCTGCTTGTGTAACGCCTTTTCAAAAAAACTTATGCAAGAATTATTTCTAGCAGGATTGAAATCACTGACATATGGAACCTTAGGAATAGTAAGTTTGCCATACCCTGTGTTATATTCAAACATCCTACTGGCGTTATTGACATTCACATTCACCATATTTTCAACATCATCATGAATATCAATTATTTCATTTTCATAAATGGAAATATCCATTAATGAACTATTCAAAATTGAGTCATTTGCAACATCGTCATTGTCATCAAAATTCTCATTAAGACCAATATCCGTTTTTTGTCTGTGAAAGTAAACTTTTAAATACAATTTTCTACAGAAGGCCTTAACCTCCAAAAGAACCTCCGCTAGTGAAGGAATGTATGTGGGTATGAATTTCGTGCCCTTGTATAAAACATTACACATACTTTCAGTTATCAAACAATCTGATAGATTAACTATATTTAAACTGTCATGGCAAGAAGTGGTATTAACTACATTACAAGAGTCATTGTAAACAAACGAAAGACTTGGTCTCGTAAAAACAGACCTTATTATTGGTAGTCCATTAGTATCTTTTATTCCCTCTAGGCTGGAAACGCCGATTTCGGCCTTTTCTTTGAGTCGATCCCTCATTAGAAGAAGCACCTGAGTTTAATGTCTCATTAGAAAGACCCTCCGTACTGATGTTTTCAAACGAAACACTTTTCTTACTTGAGCTTGCTTCTACAGAGAAGTAGCAAGATGAAGGCTAGAAGCAGAGGCCTGAGAGAATCTGTTGGTCTCCGAGAAGCAGTAGGTCGGAAATATCGGTAGTGCGAACGAACTCCTCTGAAGCCGGTGCCTGCGTAGCGGCTCCAGACCAAACCAAGGCAGAGGCAGCCAAATGCGTTGAAGACGAAGTGGATTTCTGCGGTATGCAGGACTCTGAAAGGGTCTCGGCAGAGGCCTGCATAGAAAGCGAGTCTGGCATCAGGGGCTGCGAAAGCGCCTCACTGAATTCCTGTGAACTGATGACTTGCTTAGCGGTAGCGTCATCGGAAGGCTTAGCCTTGTGAGGCCTGTCTTTTATCTTAACGTTTTTTCGGAATGTCAGCGGTTTGTTGGCTGATGGATGCCATATCGGAATTCAAAAATGGAATACGAAAACAGTTATCTACAAAAAGAGCTCTACGGCGAATGGTTCAAGCATTAAAGAGGGCACAGAAACAGCAACGAGGGACATTGTGGTCTGGGCCTAAACAAGTGATGCAGTAAGAATGAAAGTCTCTGTGTGGGATCTGCTTTCCACTGGCGAGACAATTGTTAACTTTTTCAGACATTGGTTAGAGCAAGAAAAAAAGGGTCCCCAATGGGGTACTTAGCTTTAGACGTTTTCTACTGAAATTCGACTTCTGGTAGCGACCGACCAGCACTCGTGCAAACTGCTTCTGCTACGGGCTCCATGGCAAGAAAGACCGATGTAATGACGTCAGCTGCCTTGCTTTATAGTACTGACGACCTGACATCAACTACAGGCGACTGCAGCCAGTGCACAAAAATATTGACTCTGGTATTTGGGCCGGCTGAGGGCTACCACAGCAGGGATAACCCACAGGTAATGACTGCAGCAGTGAAACATGAAGAACATCAGTAAGAGACAGCTCCCTTACAACATGAATGGTCTTAGGACTCTCTTGCATGCACACTAGTGGTAGAATCCCTCCGGGGGTGGTTCAACACTAGCAAAAGATTCTCTATCCCTGACATCTCCTGCAGCTCAACAGTTTGCTTCTTCCATTACCTGAAGCAGGTAATTGTACATCCCAGGAGGATGTGTCTGACTCATGTCATACACAACTGTGGTACTAAAACCACACTGGGTGAACCTGGAAGTAACAGAAGGTGAGTGGTCAGATAGATTGCCTAAACTCCACAGTCAGAATCCATACGTTTAGGCTTTTTTTTTTTTTTTGTTTTTTTTTTTTTAGATGGGGGGGGGGCACCATATCAGAGTCATCAGGGGACAAAAAAACTAGCTAGATTAATACCAAATACTGACTGCATGGTCAACCCAGTAAAAAGAAAAACAAAAAAAAAGACAAAAAACACTATTCGCCCTCTAAATAGCAAGATCTATTTCTACAGGGACTCTATTCTGAACATTGCACTGACTAAAATGACAAGCGACTGCAGTAACTGCTCTAAACACAAAATGCACGTCACAAAGTACCCCAATTTTAAAACATGAAGGTTAATTTCAACCCCAAATAAACAAACACAAACTAGCCTTAGACAAGGAATCTAGTATAAACTTAAGAAATGTTTCACATACAAAATGCTGCCAAAATCGCATTTTAAATGAAAATAGTCTACTCAATCACCTCAAACAATCATAGCCCTAGAGAAAAAAAAACTGCAAGAACAGCAAGTTTTACTGTCAAAGCTTTCAAATGAAGCTTTTAATTAATGGGTATATCGGCCAAGAGTAACTCAAAGCTTTGGAAGTATGAGGTAATGAGAAACTTTAGTACAGAAACTTAGTTTAACATTCTCAAACAGCCATAAAACACATTACAAGGGTTACAAACCTCAAAGAAACTAAGAATCAGCTTACACTAAAACAGTATAAATCTTATACTGTACGAAAATAAAATACTGAAGGAAGGAAAGCCCCCCTGTATTCTCCAATATGGGGGTACACCCCCACACTCCTATTTATGTATATCAACTCAGAGGTCACACCAGCATGGGGAAATGGGAATCCTTTGCACACCAGTGATTCAACCTTCAGGTGAAAAGCCAGCAAGCTGCACATTAACTGACAGTTGATCACTACTTCTACTGTTTCAGAAACAAGACTGCTCCTGTGCCAATTCTTACGGCTGTTCTGACAGCCTTAGTCCTACAGAAAAGACGAACACAAGCAAATCCCACTGCCAAAGAATGTGGCCAAAGAGTGGCATTCTCTTTTTACAAAATGATTTCAATACAGAAACAAATCTTACAACAATGATCCTTCTGATGTATAGCCAAGGCAAGCTTCACACTCCGTCTTGGTGTCAGTGGCTGAATGTTCCCAGCATAAGTATCCTTATTTTTATGTGTAAAATTTCAGATTATCAACTTGATAATGACCGATGAACATTCTATGCTACAGCCCTATTAAACATTAGTTTAATTATGAAAGCAGTAATGACTTGCATTAAAAAGCTGTCTTGCTAGAAGGCAATTTCATGTCAACTGAACCTAGTGCAAATATGCCCGAGTTGGAATTGGTCAACTGAAATTTTCTAGCACCCATGAGTAAGCAGTACACCAACTGTTTTAAATAATACGCTGCGAAGATAAAAAGATTTAAGCAAACCACAAGGAGATCAACATCAAGTAATGAAAGCTTCTGACTCAAAGTTATGTTATTACCAAGATGGGAAACCTTTCATATGGACTCTCAACTAAAATAATTGCTTCACCTGTTACAGTAACACTACCACATAATGCTTAACTTCTAAGATGGGTTAAAAAAAACACAAGTGGTTCCTTTCAGACCACAGACTAAAGAGAAGTTCAAACTGACGCCGCATTAAACCCAAAGCGCCAGGGACTAATTCTGCCACTACCACATAGTAGTAATGCTATCCGAATCTGTGTTTTCTTTTCCACCTCAATCCTATACTCACTATTACTCCAATTGTGTTAATAAACTGACCCCTCCCCCAATATAAAATCAAATGCAGGAAGCAAAATGACTGAGGGCATAACAGCTTGTGAAACTAAAGGTTAGATACATTTCGACAATCTACAGATGGACCAGTGTTTTTTGAAAACATTACTAGACAGTTGGTCACTTAGCATTGTTAAACTAAAAAAAGGCACTTGGAGACTTTCTACACTACAAGGTTAAATAAGATCTAGTTTCAAGGTCTTACACAGATTGCCTATTTTTTCTTTTAGCAATGGCAAAAGGTAATATCAGAAAAAAAGTTGCACACACAGACACACACACAGACACACAGACACACAGACACACAGACACACAGACACACAGACACACAGACACACAGACACACAGACACACAGACACACAGACACACAGACACACAGACACACAGACACACAGACACACAGACACAATTTTTAAACAGGAGATTAAGATGTTCAAAAACATGGCCTGAAAAGCAACACTGGAAGGAGTTAGTTATCCAGTTTTCATCCCATGACAGCATGCACATACAGAATATTCAACAAAGAAAACAAAAAAAACTTCACCAGGAGCACATCCTCTTTTTGGTTAGCATCCACTACAAACATGTCTCCAAACAGTGGGTCTATCATCAAGTTTACTTGGAAGGGCACTTCCGTCCCCTAAAGAAAATCTCTAGCACAAGTTTATCTACAGACACGACTCAATACAAACTCACTAATATTAGCAGGGGGGGGCAATAAAGTAAGCAGACAACACAGCAAATCAAACACATGCCTTATTCCGTAATAAAAAGCTAGTTGTGATAGACGTGTGCCAACTATAATATAGAAAATTACGATCAGTTCCCCAACCATAAATCTGTTTATTAGTGTTTGAGACACGGATGCCAAAAAATTCAACTCGAGAGCAAAGTTCAAGAGATGGATCCTGGCATCCATGTCAAGAACAAATAATTTAGGGTTATGCCTGAAATCAGATGCCAATTCTTTGTACTGCATGGAGCTTTATCTGCTCCATGTACTACTAGGTACAGGAAAAAGAATAAGTGTTTTGCAGGCTTTCAAAGCAGTAAATCACTTTGCCACTTAGCGAGTGCTGTCAGAAAGGCAATGTAGCAGAGTTATTCTCACCTTGCAATGCCTCTCTTCAGATTTTCACAGAATGTAAAGATTTCTGCCTCATTTGCTTGGTCTGCTTCTCTTAAAACACAGACAAATCACGGAGGACTGAGGTCAATGAATACATAAACTTAAGTTTCAGAGTTTGTACCCTTCACAGAAAACGCAGGCGGGCTCACTTCCTGTTATCCTAGTAACGTTCTCTGTTTGTAAGAGGAAGGGACACCTTAACAGTACAGATAACAGGCAGAACAAAATCTTTTATTCTGCTGCTATCATTTGCTGCTCTGTAGTAGCAGATTTTACTGCCTAGAGTGGAACCCAACCTTAAAAAGTTAAGCTGCGGGTACTTAACATTGTTATGGTCAGACTGTGTGCCACACTAGCTCTTAACTGTTTTGTCTTTCCGAATACTGGAGCGTAATTACCTTGCTCCACGCACTAAAAAACTATAGAGTAACGTCAGATGTGGTCAAGTCTCTACTAATTATGTAGAGTATTTAGATTACACAACTTTGACGGTTGATGATCCACTGAAGGTGCAGTCCACTGTATTCTTCTACACTTAATCAAAAAATATCTAAACAGCTACCACACCCATAACCCTTTCAAAACTGAATTGAAAGCACAAAAACGTACTTACCACACTAACTTAAACTGCGAAGAAATGGCAAACACTACAATAAATGAAAAATGTTCCCTCTCACTGGGCAAACACCACACTAATGTGCCCTCTCACTGTCTGTAGCATTCAACAGTATAGTTAAATTAAGCTCGCAGTTTGATGAACCACATAATTTAACTTCCTCCACACAAACTGTTAAAGCAACATCATGAACAATATACATAGCCCAACAAACCATCATAAAATACAGTGATTAGTGGTTCTTGATGTTTACTGTTATTTAATGCAAGTGGCCACTGACAGCAAACTCAATGACTCTGCCTTCAAAGGAACATGCTACCGAGGATAACTACACGGAACAAGCTCCCATAAAAAAAAATGGATTGCTGCAGTAAATCTTACATTAAAGTGATGCTAAATATTAAAGCTGAAATTTGGAAAACATGCCTCGTCAGGAAATGGCAGAGTTATGTAGAAATAAGGGATGAAATGTCACAAAATTAAAGAGTTTATTGCAAATGTGATGAAAAACACACATAAGACAACTGGATTGAAGTATCTTCAAAGAAATTTAAATGGACAGTTTCTTCCTTGACAATACATGTTTAATTCTGAAAATAACACACAACAATAACAAAAATCATCATATACTCACTGATATAAAGGACGCGGCAATGGGTATGGGAAATAATTTCGGTGTGTAACAGCATATATGTATTCTACCAAATCATACAGGAGGTATCGGTTGGGTCTGTAAATTAAAAAAAAAAAAAAAAGACATTATGGCACAGCTAACTGGTGCACATAATATATTTCTAAACTTACAGCAGGCAGTAAAAATGATGTAGCAACAGTTAAAAAAAATCTGTAGATAACTGCATGCATATAAAGCGGTTCATAGAGAAGGTAAATGGCTGGATTTATAAATATCTTACTAAATGTTATACAACAGGCAGTGTAAACAGAGCTTATGCACTGTACTTTTGTAATATTCCAGTACAACTCATCACAAAAAAAAAAAAGAAAAAAAGCCCAGTTTATGATACTGATTCTGGAAAATACATACTTGCTAATACACTACCCTTACACCAACAGTGAGCTAGTGTTCATTTTGAATTTGCCTTTACTACAACTAATCCCCTTCAGTACTCAGACTGAAGACAGACCACATATGTACAGTCAAGTCAAACATTTTGGAATACATTTACTTCAGTTTTTCAATGAAAAGACCCCCATACACACACACCAGTTACATGCTAACAGTTAATGCAACAAAACGATTGCAATATACTACTGCACATACAACACAGGCAAAAAGAGCCACTGCTTCCAACTTACATAGAGGTTTGATGGTAGCACAGACAGTGGTTTTCATGCATTGGAGATACTGTGAGTACGCAACAGTTCGAGCTTATGCAGTAGTAGATTCACCGTAAAGAGCTTGATAGTTTTATTGGTCATCAGAACACAGAAGCAGACCATCCCTGACATTGTCAAAGCATATATACAAAAATGCAGTGCGAATGATGTTAAACTGCCTAAGCTTTCAAGTTTCAGGAAGTGAAGAGATGTAACTTGCTTTTAAATCAACACTATAATGCTAAACATTGCTTCCATGTGATCTTTCCTTCAGTTGTGTAAATTTACATAGCTACCAGTTACCAAATATGGTTTGTCAGAGCAATGCATTTTTTTTTTTGTTAAAAGCTGTGCATTGTCTCCCCCATGATGCAGTTCAACAGTATGCTAGCATTACTGACACTTGTGAACACAAGTGTACATTTTTTTTAAACAAAATGGTGTACTTTGTTTCCCCTACAATCAATAGTGGAAAACAATGCAATTTACTTCAGTCAAGAGCAGAGTACATTATTTTGCTTTCAACAAATGCCTCAAAGTTTACTAATTGGATAAGCTAGAATGCATACATATTAGAAATGGGGTCCTGTAAAAGCATGACAATGAGAAGGGGGGCTGCATAGGTTTTTTTCCCCTCTCTCTCTCCAAGCAAATAGCTAAAAAACATGAAATTGACATGATAATGCACATGCCATGTACTTGCTGGTTCCTCTTTCCTAATTAGGGAAAAACATTCTGTACTACACAGGAAATTACTCAAATTTATTTTGTTTGATAACATACTTATAAGTGGAAATTACAAATGCATCTGGATGAATTTTTTTCAGCTTCTTAAACTGTAATAAACATTTCAGTTATACTTTGGTAGGATGCACAAAGTACAGTTTTGTACCTACCATAAATGTAGATGTTAGAGTGTAGACACTGCTGTAGTCATTACACTTGGGTTATCCTGCCGTCAGGCGGTTCCGCAGTCGGCCAGAATTCCAAAGTCTTGGTCCGGCGTCGGTTGCTGTCGCCTCCTCCCTGAAGTCAGTGCGACAGGGGTATACAAGATGCAGACGACGCCATTTTCTTCAATTTTTCTTGCCCCAGATGTCAGGTGCCTCTAAATATGTAGGCAATTCCAATTGCTAATAAAACATACATAAGAAAAGCAACAAACAACTTAAAGCTACCAGCAAATACTCCCCATAGGTAGTAAGGGTAGAAGAAATAGGTACGTACCAGCCAGTAAGAAGGGATGGAGGGAGGGTAACCTGGACTGCAGCAGTGTCTACACTCCAACTTCTATATTTATGGTAGGTACAAAACTGTACTATGTTCATTGTCTTACACTGCTGCAGTCATTACACATGGGTAGAATCCCAAAGCTGAGGAAGGGTGGCTGGTCCGATAAGGCATTTGGGGTGGCTATAAGGCCCTGCAGCACTGCAGTGGCGAAGCCAGCTCTGGATTTAGAGTATAAAGGTAGACAGTAATGCTTGGTGAAGGTGTGTACAGGACTCCAAGTTGCCGCTTCCAAAATATCCTTGGTAGGTACTCCTCTGAGGTAGGCAGCTGAAGTGGCTGTTGCCCTGGTGGAGCGAGATCTAATGCTGCTAGGTACAGGTTTTCCATGGTATGTGTAGCAGAAACGTATACAATGTCCTATCCATTTTGAAATAGTCTGCTTTGAAATGGCTTTTCCCTGTGCTCCTGCAGCATATGCTACCAATAATTGCTCAGATTTTCTGAAAGCATTGGTTTTGTCCAAGTAGAAGTGTAACTGCCTGTGAATGTCCAAAGAGTGCATTAGTCTCTCTCCTTTATTCTGTGGTTTAGGATAAAAAGTTGGCAGTTAAATAGTTTGGTTTAGAGCCATACTGGATACCACCTTTGGCATAAAAGTAGTGTTAGTTCGTAAAGACACCCTGTCCTGGTGGAAAATGAGGAAAGTCCTTTGTCCAGCATCTCGGTTAAGTATTGTAGTATCTGAGGAATGTTTGGGACAGGAGGGTCAAGGCTGTGAGCTTGGTTCCAGGCACAGAATCTCTTCCATTTATCCAAATAGGCTTTCCTGGTACTAGGCCTTCTGGCCTCCAGAATGACATCCATAACAGCTTTGGAGAGAGGCATTGCTTGCTTGACTAAGGAATCTTCCATGCAGCTAGGTTTAAGGTCTTTAGCTGGCTGTGTAGTATTTGTTTGTTGTGCTGAGTCAGCAGATGTGGGATTTGAGGCAAAATCCAGGGTGGTCCTTGTGCTAAGCTCCTTAAGATTGGGTACCAGTGCTGGCGTGGCCAGTCTGGTGCAATCAGGATCATCTTCGGCTCTTCCTGCCTGGCTTTTATGAGTACCTTTGGCAGGAGAGGTAGTGGTGGGAAAGCATATACTTGTAGGTTCTTCCAGCTGAATGAGAGGGCATCCACTTTCCATGCTTGTGGATGGCAACTCCTTGTGCAGAATTTTTGTAGCTGGCAGTTTATTGGGGATGCAAACAGATCTATGTCCGGACTCTACCATTTCTGTGTTATCATTCTGAATATTTGTGGATTCAACTCCCATTCGTGGGGATCCATGATGTTTCTGCTTAAGTCGTCTGCCAGTGTGTTTTTCTCTCCTGGCAGGAATTAGCTGTGTTCCATAAGGTCATAGCTTGTCTGCATAGGGGGTAGGAGTGAGTGCCCCCTTGCTTGTTTATGTACCACATAACTGTGGTGGTGTCTGTCCTTTAGTAGTAGTTGTCCTGGATGCAGCAGGTCCTTGAAATCTATAATCGCATTTTGTACAGATAGCATCTTTTTGATTGATGTGAAGATGCCTTTGTTCTGCGGTCCACGTGCCCTGATTTTGCCTGCCATGTGTGCTCCCCAGGCGTAATCTGATGCATCAGTTGTCAGTGTTTGCCTGGCTGTGGGTTGTGTAAAAGGCTGTCCCTTGTTGAGGTGACAAGCTTGAGCCCACCATTGAAACTCCTGTTGAAGGCAAGGGATTAGTGGTATAACTGTTTCCAAACTTGACAGTGTTGAGACCATACATTCTTTAGGTACCATTGTAGTTTCCTCATATGCAGTCTGGCATATGGAATTAGTAGTATGCAGGATGCCATGTAACCCAAGGCCTGCAGAATTTTTCTTGCAGGGAGCTGGGTCTTTGTTGCCATCAATTGAAAGTATTGAGTCAGTTGTCCTTGTTTGTCTGGCGTGAGATCAGCCATCTGGGCCGTTGTGTTCAAGCTGGCACCCAGGAATAGAATCTCTTGCGAGGGCACTAGTTTTGATTTCTTTTTGTTTACTGTGTACCCCAGGCAACTTAATAACTTTTTTACAAATGGCAGATGCTGTAGAAGAATGTCCTTGCTCTCTGCGTGAATCAGGCAGTCGTCCATGTACGGATAAATTTAAATTCCTTTCTGTCTGCAAAATGCAATTACTGGTGCCAGGCACTTTGTGAAGACCCTGGGTGCAGTAGATAAGCCAAAGAGCAGTGCAGAGAATTGGTAGTGCATTGAACCAGCTATGAATCTGAGGTATCTTCTGCAGTTTTGTCTGATAGGGACATGCAGGTATGCCTCTTTGAGGTCCAAAGTCACGAGCCAAGCTTTCTTTCCCAGCATGGGAAGAAGCTGCTGTAATGTCAACATTTTGAATTTCGGAACATCCAGGTAAGTGATTAGAGATGAAAGATCCAGAATGGGCCTCCAGGCTTTGTCCTTTCTGGGTACCAGAAAGAGTCTTGAGTAAAATCCTTGTCCTTGCTCCTGTACATTGAACAAAACATGCTGGAGGGATAGGTTCCTGACCCAGAGACTCCCCATACTCTGGAATAGACTGCCCATACATGTCAAGCAGAGCACCTCATTGGCCCTCTTCAAAACGAACCTTGATGATTGGATGGGAGATAGGAAATTCACCCCGGGGATCATGTCAGTCACCCTGCTAGACAGGGACCCAGAGAGGTAAATATTGTGGGAAAAAAATTGCAGGGAATTGTTATGTCTAGGCTTGCATAGGCCTTGGGGCCGATATCCTAGTACCAACCTATGAACCTACGATGGTACCTTTTGAATAGCTCTCATATCCATGAGTGCTATAATTTGTTTTTGAGCCTCTTCCCATTGATTTGGTGGTAGATTTGGCATTCCTTTTAACCTTGGTTGAGTGTGAAAGTGGAACCTCTAACCTTGAAATACAATGTTGAGAACCCATTTGTCTTTGGTGATCATTTACCAATTGTGGAAGAGTGCCAGTTTTCCTCCCAAGGGGGCTGCCAAGAAGGATTTCTTTGGCAGCTGTAGTGGGAAGTCATTGGAGCTGCTTTTTATATGGTTGTGGCCAGTCTTCCCCTTCTTTCTGGCCTGATGCAACCCATTGTCGAGGCCTGTAAGGACCTTGTGTTTGACCTCTACCTCTTGGATGTCTGTATCTTCCCCTTTGAGGTCTGTCTGTAATTGGAAAGGACCAATTCTTAGTTGGCCAGTTTCTGCTAAATCTAGGAGGCTGAACCTGTAAGAAATCCTTCACCGTTTGCATAGATTTTGCCTTATCCTCCATTTCTTTAATACCTTGTCTGCCTTAAATCCAAATAACACATCCTGCTGCAAAGGTGCATCCAATAATTTTGCTTTAACATGATCTGGTAACGTATGTTCTTTTAATCAAGCATGTCTTCTAATGACAGAGCCTGTAACGCTGCTCTGCAGGAGGCCTCTAGAGAATCAAAACCACATTGCAAAGTATGCTTTCCCACTTGTTCAGTTGCATGCAATAAATCCTGCATTTCTTTAAAATTAGGCGGATCTGATTCTGGAAGCATTTTTTGTTTTAACTGAGACAGTAAAAATTGCTGATATTTTAGCATGTGAAACTGGCAATTTAAGGCTCTCATTGCTAAAGTTGCAGACGTATATACTTTCTTTCCCCATCTGTCTAATGCTCTGGAATCTCTGTCAGAGGGCACTGGATTCTTGGCTGATGAGGCCTTAACTCCTTTGGGTCCCTGAGAAATAGTTTCAGGGTAAGCGACAGGGCTTTTATACAGAAATTTGTGTGAGTCAGGGACTCTGTAGTATCGGTCAGGTTTAACAGGGGCTGGAGGTAAGGAATCAGGATTTAAGCTGGATTCAGTATAAACCATCCACAATATCGAACACTGGTGGAATAGCAAGGGGTCTGTGTTGAGGTAATAAAAGGAAGTCTCTGAGCCTTTTCTTGGATTCTGAGTAATCCTGGCCTTCCCAGTGGAAATGCTCCCTCATGGTATGTAGGGTTTCCCCAAAGTAGTCGTCCTCAGGCGGTGAGGCTGATGGAATTGATTCCTCAGCTACAGAATCCTCTCATAAGGGGGTAAAGAGTATCCTAGGCCTGAGGATGAATCAGAAGAGATGGACAACTGGTCGGATGAGTCATAGTCTGCATCCTGTCTACGCCTTTTATCAGGAAGGGGATGGGACCCCCTGATCAGAGTAATTAGGTCTTCGGCCATTTTGAGCATGCATTTGTTTCTTAGGCATGGAGGCCTGTCCTGGAGAATGCTGTAATTGTTTCTTTGACTTTAAAGGAGGCTTAGACTTAGCTGAGGGTTTAATGCTTAACTGAGTGGGTCGGAGGTTACCCTCTGTAGCTGTGGGTACCTCAGCTGCTCCGGATCCCTCTGAAAGGTTAGTCTCTGTAGGCTGAAGAGCTTGTGCATCCGAAGGCCCAGCCATCTCCATGTGGGAGTCAGAGGTGGCTTGTGGTTCTACAGAAGCGGTCGTCAGGGGCTGCAAAGGCACTTCGCTGAAAACCGGAGCACTGGTGACTGGCCTAGAAGAGGCTTCATCGTCAGTTTTGGGCCTCGGATGCCTATCCTTGTCTTTGCGCTTTTTGTGTATTCTGGTTGGAAGTTCCAACGGTATGTTATAATTGAATTTTCTAAAAAATAATGTCAGGCAAAATCAAATCTACGTTTAATAGTGCGCTTGTTAAACCTAGCACAAAACCGACAACCCGTAACGTTGTGGTCAGGGCCTGGACATGGGATACAATAGGAATGGAAATCCTTATGAGGTATTTGCTTCCCACAAGAAATACAGTTATTAACTTTTACTGACATGGGTCTGAGGCAAGAAAAAGTTTCCCCAATGGGGTACTTAGCTTTGTAGAAGACTTCGGTTCTGGATTCGAAATGAAAATCTCAGGAGACGGCCGACCGGCACTTGTGAACTGCTTTTGCTTCGGGCACCATGCGGCAAGAAAGACTGAAGAAAATGGCGTAGGCTGCATCTTATATACCCCTGTCGCACTGACGTCAGGGAGGAGGCGACAGTAATCGACGCCGGACCAAGACTTTGGAACTCTGGCCGACTGCAGGACCACCTGACGGCAGGATAACCCAAGTGTAATGTCTGCAGCAGTGTAACATGAACATCTGGTGTGCGCTTGGCTACAAAGCCACTAGCAGTCCCACTAAGAAGTATGGGCATCAAATACATTTAAACTTGAGCGATGACTCATTCTCGATATATGTCACAGGGTGTTATGTGTACATCTATCAAAATGATCAAAGAAACTAGATGCAGTCTATTCTTGTGCACGGGGTTGTACTCATGCTTCCAACTAGGCAGTTAGGAGTGGAATGATACTTCTATCCATGATCCATTTGCTGTTAAAGAATCTTCACTTTACATTTTAGAATAAAACTGCATCTTACAATCACAGCAAATGACCGTCTTCACATTAAACAACTCATATACCTCAAATACCTGCCCAGACATTCTCACTGCCCATACAAAAGGTCCTTGAAATCATAATTCTCTCATCCACTTACACAGCAAGTCCCAGATGAATCTTATATACATTATGTATTTACTATCTACAATCCACAAAAGTCATAACGCATACACACACACTTATCAGTCAGTACACCAGTCTCTAACTTTTACAGCACTCACTCAAATACATTTGATGATTTATTCCATACCCTACTTTTAAATCAAAGCGTTATTCTTCTCTTACATTAAAAGTCTAAATGGAAGTGCCTCTTATTTTTAGGCAGTAAATTCAATAACATACACAAAATGAAAAACTGCCAGCCCAAGCAAAATACATGCATACTGTATTTGGAGATCATACCCTAAGGGGGGTCTACATTTTCTCTACCAAGCCTCCTGAAGAAGTGGCAGAGGCTTAAAAACTGATACAAGATGGGTAGGAGTCCCTAGTGCAGCTCACATAGCCACACTGTGTTCATCATCAGGATCACTGCTACATTAATACTTTGTATATGTGGCATGAGTATTAAAGCAGTCTGCTACCCAAGGGGAGGCCTTCAGTCAAGAGGTTACAACATACCCTGCTGAAAAGTAGTCACAAAACCTGCCATACTTCTATGGCCTAGAGAAAACATATATAGTGACCCAGGTTTTCACCTGTCAGACACATGGAGAAGAAACTTTCTGGGGAAAAAACAAAACAGCCACAGTGTTGGCTATCTTAATGAAATGTGCTTTTACCCAACCTCCTAGGGCTTTACTAAGACAGACAACAAAAAGCAATACAACAAACCAGTTCAGCTCAACAAAAGTTTGCTTTGATTTTACGCCATAAAGGCAGGACAACCCATATGTTATGACTGCAGATGCATCCTTGAAGGACATCTGTGCATCAAAATGTCAAAACATTATCTTTATTAGTAGAACTTCGGTGCATATCCATCATGAAGGATTCACCTCTGCCCCTTGTTTTGGATCTCTGAACAGAAAACATGTACCTGAATAATTTGAATCAAGGCAAATTACAAAAGTACGTTGGGTATGAACGGTTTCAACATTGCCCCTTCCTTGTGGAAGATGGTATGATTTTCTCTTTAAATTAGGGCATTAAGGCTTGCTGCTTAGGAATTGTTATAGCTACTAAAACAGAATTTGCCAGGAAAAGAATTTCAAGGCTGTTAAGCGTATTTATTCAAAACGAGGTACAGTAACTTTTTTCAAACATGAATTTCCAGGGATGGGTGTTTTTTTTGGGGGGGGGGGGACTGAGACCTAAGATAAGAATCCCTTTTAAAAACTGCATCTTGGAAGGAAAGATAACTCATACAGGGAGGCAATCTGAAAAAGTTGACAAGCAAACCTTAAAGGAGTATGCTAACCCTTTTACAAAAAAGCCTAGTAAGACGTTAGAAGAAATATGCACTTGATCAGCTTATCCAGAGGTAGCACCAGATTAAAACCAATACACTACTCAGTTTGGCAGTTCCTGGGATTTGGCAATCCGGCTTCTTTAAGTATTTCTAGCACCTCTTGTGGGAGAAGTAAACCTAGAGTTAAATTAAGTTGAGATCTTCCATGAAAGTCAGATTAATGCTCTTGAGGCTTGGGTGTACAACAGAACACCGCTGCTGTATCTGGAGGGTGAAGTGCCACCATGGCCAACCTGTACAGCAGATACTGACTGGCACCCCCCTTGCTTGTTCATATACAAGATGACTGCTTTTATCCACCCTTAACTTGAGAACATCAGGCATAGCACTGCCCTGAAAATGTGTAGTGCACAGACTAAGGCCATCAACTCTTACATTCATGTATTTTATTCAGAGTTTGCTAGACCATTTCCCTTGTACCTCTGTGTCCCCACTGTGGGTCCTTGATGCTTAATGCAAAACATCTGAGGCAAAGGACTCTGTAGCCTCAGGAAGCAAAACAGAAGTCCTAGGTTAGTCTTAATTTGTTCCAACTCACCTTGATAATTCTTCTGACTGCTGGAACAACAGGAATTAGTTGTGTTAACAAGTGGGAATGCTATACTCAAAGATTTTTTATTCAAGATGAGCCTGGTTACACTTACCCATAGCTCTGATGAGCACCCTGGTAATGTCTCCACTGGGGTATGCACGTAAAGAAATTATGCAGGAAGGTATTCTTCTTTGGTACAAAACCCTAACTACTATGGCACATACTGCCCCAAGAAAGGTCTTTGTAAATGCTGGGATCATTCTCAGCTTCTGCACACTGACTGAGATGTCCAGGTTGGTTAGGCACAGGTTCATACACTTTACAGACCTCATTTTCTTCCTCTTTGGAATTTTTGTATCTGTCATCTACATAGGGATATACAGGAATCTACTTTGTTCTGAAATGAGGAAAACACTAGTCAAGCATTTGGTGAGTGCTCCAACCCCAGATGAAAGACTAGAAACATGACAAAATGCCCGTCGTCCTTGTGACTAGTGAACACAATTCTGAAGTCAGATCCATGGCTACAGCTTCTATTCCTGACAAAATCAGGAAGCAGTTAACACCAACAGCTAGGCCACTCTGAAACGTGTACAGTCACAGTAGGCATGAATCTCAAAACGTAATCATAATGCTTTACAAACTCATGTTTGCAAACTTTCTTCCTCGTTAGCTTACAAAACACAACTTACCCAGCCAATGCATACGTCTTCCCAGCAGACTCTGGATCTTTAATAGCATTCACTACAGCTTTGGCTACATCCACCACCTGATGAAATGAGACATTTTAATTGGATAAGTTTGAAAATGTTTATAACTAAATAAAAATGACTATAGATTTCAGTTGCCTAAACCTACTTACATAAACAGGCTGCTTCACAGTCTTCTTGCCAAAAGCAATAAGTGGAACACCTCCAGCAAACCAGCGCTGATCTAGAGAAAAACAAATATTTCAGGGTGAATGCAATGAGGAAAGGCTAGCATCATACACAAAGACTAGAAATCTCCTGTAGAGTATTACAGCTGATACACGTTCATCAACATCAAGGAGACGAGAGCGCTCCTTTCAGCTTTTCATTCCCACTTTCTTCCAGGGCCCCTCAAAGTTTTCACAGACAATATCACAGTGATGTGGTATGTAAACAAGCAAGGGGGGCCATGGTCCTACCTTCTTTGCAGACTTGCTCTTCAGGTCTGGGATCTAGCTGTCCAGTATCAAGCGATTCTTCAGAAGGTCTACACCTCTTCAGAGCAAAATATAGTGGCAGACTCACTGAGCAGGTCCAGCACACAGGGTTCATGTACGGATGCTTCAGAGAGATGCGTTTCTGGACATTGTCCATTGGTAGGGTATTCCCCAGGTAGATCCTTCTGCTTCCCTATTGAACAGACAACTTCCTCTCTTCTGCTCTACAGACCCAAGTCCTCTGGCTTGGAAGGTGGACGCCCTATGTTTTCCATGGAAGGGAATGTTTCCCACACCTTCCCTCCCCCTCCCCTGACTCAGAGGGTCCTGCACAAGGTCATGCAAGGCTCCCCAAAAATCTTGCTGGTGACTCCCTTCTGGCCCAGACAGCATTGGTTCCCACTTTCTTTTTCACTTAGCCAAGAGCAATCACTATAAGTTACATGGCCAGGTGGACCCTCTCGTATGAGACAAGAGGTCTCATCCATCCTCACTTGTCCACTCTTCAACTGACACGATGGATGATGGTGTTTTGATCCAATTCAGGCATATCTTTTCTGAGGACATGCTTTGCATTCTCCAGAAGGCCAGGAAACCCACTACCAGGAAATATTTGTCCAAATGGAAGAGGTTTTCTGTCTGGTGCCTCTCAATCAGGATCCCTCTGGTTCTCTCTTGTTTGTGTGAATTACTCCATGCTGGGTTAGCATATTCTTCAGTTAAAGCTCACCTCCCAGCTATTTCTGCTCATCTGCCCTTGACTCCTCTAGCCCCCAGGCTTGAGGTCAACATTTCTTAAAGGCATTCTTCATATCAGACCTCCCAGGAAGCCTATTCCACCATCCAGGGACCCCAATTTTGTTCTTTAAAAACTGACTCTGGCTCCTTTTGAGCCTGAGTCAGTTTCTTTGCAGCACTGTACTTGGAAGACTCTTCTTTTGGTCCTTACTTCAACTAAGAGTATCAGAGTTTCAAGCTTTTATGGCCGTTTCTCCTTTAGTCTTTCACAGGGACAGGTTGTCTCTTCATATTAATCCTTCTTTTATGCCCGAGGTGGGCATTTCTTCTCCACAGTCTGCTGCTAAGAAGGTTCTTCACATCTTGGATTTGCAAAGGCAGCTCAGATATTTTGATAAGACTAAAGCCATTTGCAAATCTGAGCAACTTTTTGTTTCCCTTCAACCCAGTTGTTTGGGTTTGGTATTTTCTAAACAAACCGTCTCTTCCTGGATTTCTAAAGCCATTTCTTTTTATTTCTTTCATGATAAATGTCTGTCTTCTTCTGTGAAGGCTCATTCTACGAGAGCTATTGCCTTTTTCAAAGGCCTGGATAAGAATTCCATTCTTGAGACTTGTACTTTAACTTCTGTCCATACCTTCACTAAAGATTACAAGCTGAATGCTGTTTCCACAAGCTGAATGCTGTTTCCACAGCAACAGCTGGCTGTGTCAGGACCATCATGAATGGGTTTTCAAAGGGCTCTTCAGTGCCTTCCTCCTCCCTAGTTTCCTTTTGAGCTTTTGTACTCTCCCATACATAAGGAATACTGCAACAGTAATATGGAAGGACACAGTACAGTTGTGTAAAATCTTATCATAATAGTATATGTCCTTAGTTCACTGTTGCAGTACTTGATCACTCCCTTCCCCTTCTGCTCTGCCTATTCCTCTTGCCTTCCTGGTCAGGAATTCTTTTTTCCTCCTTCTGGACACACGTTCCTCCTGGGGCTTTTCAGCTCTGAGGTGCGTACATACTCATCACCTTTACACCCTACGCCTTGCACAGGAACTATGTGTGTGATGTACTTCGTCTATAAATTCTAAAGGCTTTGTTATATTGGCTAGACATTGCAGTATCCTTGGGCAGGAGATCCCTTATGCAAGCAATAGTGCAACAGTGAAGAGAAGGATATTTACTGTTATGTAAGATTTGACACAACTGTATTTTCCTTGAACATGGATGTCATACCCTTACCTACAAGTTGGGTGACTAGTCTTTATCTTAGCTACACGTTGGTCAAAGGCCAAATTACTGTGAACATGTGTTCCCAGATCCTTTACTTACTAGGGTGACTTTTATGGAAGTTTTATCGACAGACTAACATGGGGTTGACAGTTTCCAAAAGGGCATTATAATGCATTTTTTTGCCACAGAGTTTTAAGCCATGGCTTTGGCACCAGTCATTTGTCTGTGTTGAACCAACTTGCAAGATGGTGTCTCGGAGGAGATCCAGAATAGTTCAAAATTTACAATAGTCTGCGAACTCAGTCAGCCAGAGGCTTTGAACATTAGCCTTGACTTCCAAAAAGTAAATGCCAAACAGGAATGCGCCCAGCATGGAGCCCTTGGATACTCCATTGGTGACCAGTCTCATGGTGGAGGTGGTCTCACCAATCCTAACTTCCTGGGTCCTGTCTCTGAGCCAGCCAACAATCCAGCGAGTTATGTAAGAATTTATACCTAGGTCAGACAACTCCTCAACAATGCTTGAGTGGCGTATTGTACTGAATGCCTTAGCCAGGTCAAAATATGCAACATGCACTGTTTTACCCTCATTTATTGCCTTGGTGACCCCCTCAAAGAAGTCTACCAAGTTAAATAGGCATGACCTTCCCTTAAGGGCAAACTGGCATGTGTCCAGTGTCTTGCAAGTTCCCAATGTCCTTGTTTATCATTTCCATGATAAATTTGTTCCATGGCTTTGCATATTAGGTTTGCTAGACTTATGGGTCTGTAGTTCCCTGGGTCAGACGATGGCCTGCCACTGATAAGTGGAATGATTGTTGCGGTCCTCCATTCACTTGGAAATTATCCTGTTATGTTCTCTTACAAATGCAGAATGTTAACAGAATAACAGGTTTTGCATTAGCGTGAATTTTCTGAAAGGTATGAAGTCTGAAACTCAAATGTCTGTCGTTTTTCTGACTTCAACCCTCGATTTGCCAGAAAACCACAGTTTTATGAGAAACAGACCAAAAATATGTACAGTTGAGAGGTATGGTCACAGATGAAGGCAGCAGCATTCTGATTGTCCTTAGCCTATGAAGTTAACCTGACCTCAGAGTTGACCTTGTTGGACTTGAATCCTCTTAGCTTCTTGTTTAGTTGTGTAAGTAAGCATTTGTCTTTAAGGGAGTTGCTCTCCCCAATTTTAGCCATAAGTTTTCTTTTATTATAAATCCTGTTTAGGTGAAGATTCCACCAGTGGTATTTGTTATTGTTTGTTTTGGCTTTATTTCTGATTGGTATGGCAGCCTCTATGAAGCCATTCACATACCTGTAAAGAGACTGAATAATTCTGCAAAGGTAGCTGTGGTCTCGAGCTTGGTTGACTTTTGACACGGTCACTTAATAGGATGTAGTTTCCCTTTCAACAGTTCCTGTTACTAGTTTAGCTGGATTTTCTAGGTTGATTTTTACTTCAAATGAGACAGCTTTGTGATCAGATGTCAGTAGTGAGGCAAGATAGTGTGTGTGTGTGTGGTGCAACATTCTGCCATGTTGACTAGTATCAAATCCAGAATGTTTGATCCTCTGGTTGGAGCATGTGCTATCTGTTCCAGGGTGTTTGTGTTAATAAAGTCCAGGAAGTGTTGTGCTTGTGAATATAAGGCTGTGTACATTTCCCAGTCTACAGAGGGGTAATTAAAGTCACCCATGAATAGGGTATTTACAGTTGGGTAGTGAGCACCTCTAGTATTTTTAAGTAAGAGCTGTGAGACGCTAGGAGCACAGATGATGACCTGTAGCTAGCCATGATATGGTGAGGAACCTTATCTATCGTGACCTGAATGTGGATGAAGTCTACAGCATCTTTTTGTTCAACCAACATGGAGGTATGTTTGCTGCAAACAGACTGAGACACCTCCACCTTTGGCCCCAGTCTGTGCTGCTGCTGTTGGTCCAAATGTGTGGAAGGTGCTGTGGCCTTGCACTTCCAGAGTACATTCTAGGGCATTAAACCAAGTCTTGGTCACAGCACAGACATCTACATTCTCCAGAGTGAGGAGGTCCTTGAAGGATGTAGTTTTTTTGCTTATGCTGCAAGCACTGAGCAGTAACACCTTAAGGCTGCTTGTAGACCTTTGCACTATGCTGACAGTTTTGTCTTTTTGTCATTGCCAAAAAAAAGTCTAATGGGGTGGATAAAGTTTTAGCCTACATTTGAAAGCCTATGTAGTACAGGTGCAGTCCATCCTTGGAAAAGCAACATGGGCTTTTGACCATGTCCTCCCATGCTGACATATTACATCCCCCTGGAGTGACACCAGAAGCTAAGCCAATTATTAAAATTATAGGTTCATAGATTAGTACTAGGCTAACTGCCCTTGTGGGCCATTTTAAGCCTAGCCAGTCAACCCATGTGAGAATCAAACCCTGCACCTTGCATTGTTGTTTGTGTTTTCGGCTTTTTCCCGGTTAGGGGTCGCCACAGCAGAACTCCGGTCCACAAATGATCGGCAGTAGATTTTTATGGTGCCAAGTTGCCAGCTCGACGCCAAACCTTCAACGAAGGCACGCCCATTCACGCATGTCTTTCGAACACCACTCGACCGTGGGGAGGACATGCAGACTCCACACAGAAGGCACTCCAGCCGAGAATCGAACAGGAGAACCTCTTGCTGTGAGGTAACAATGCTACCATTGGACCACCGCGGCTTAAACCCTGCACCTTGCATATGTAAAGCAAATATCTTAACCATTATGCCAACCTCTCCCTCTCTCATGTTCATATGGTGGCAAGGCTCATATCCATCTGTGATGCATTCCGAGAGATCCACTACGTCTCTTCATGTAGTCCAGATATGCGGTATTTCTCAAGTCATTTACACCCACATGGACTATGACAGAATCATACTGGTACCCGGGGGTACAGTAACTTCAGTGTACGTGTGACTTTGCAGATCCTGGCAACAGCCAACTAACAGTTTTCTCCTTGTCCAACCTGGTGAGTGGAGCATCACACAATGGAGCCCCCAGTGACAACAGTATTAAGTATACTCTTCCCTTTTGGCCTCTACTCTTGAGGGACCACTGGGTGTAGGCTTATGCGAGATGTTTGCTTTTGGTGTGTGCTTTGGTGACTGCTGAGGAACGGTGTTGCCATTAGGTGGCTTTGGAAGTCTGATATTTGGAAAAATTTCTTTTAAGCACCTCAGCATAATCTGTGTGTTTGCGTGGTGAACAGAGTGAGGGATGTACTGTGTGCATTCCTGACAACCTTCTTTGCATGCGGGATTGTTGCCTCCAAGGAAGTTGACTATTTACATCTCTTAATAACAGAAAAGCCAAACGGATCAGGAGACTGTTGCAGACCACAAATACCACAATGGTACAATAATCCAAGATAAACGCTTTATTAAACTGCGTTTTCGTCCAACAAGTGACTTCATCAGATACAAAGTGCTAAAACACAAAATCAGCTTTTATACATGTGTAATTAAAACCTGTCCAATCATGTCAGTCCTTTAGTTTTTTTAAAAAAACATCAATAAATTAGTTCCTCTCTTATGCTTTCTACTTTGCCTTGAGTGAATGAGTTTAAAAACATTATAAAAATACAAATAAATTAAATGTCATAAGTAAAATGTTCATTAAAATACTAAGAACTCATTAAAGCTGGCTATTACATTTATTTTCTATTCTATTCTAGTGTAATATGGAAATCCTGAGCTTGTTGATGTATTTATTTTTGATATCATTTAACTCACATTTTAATGTTTGTAGTGCCATCTACAGGTCCTTTTTATTATGGCAGGTGTTTTTATGTTATATCTTCATTGCTTTTAATTTTAACAGGGGTAAAATAGAAATGTATTCATTTAAACCAGGGGTTTTGTTCGCCTCTATTTACATCTCTTGCATACTATATTATTTTAACGATTAACTGGTTGTTTCAGAACATGAGACAATTACTACATTGCCTTAGGATACCCAAATTTACCAAACTGGCAACCGAGGCATTTGTAAATTGCATATCCATGTTGTTCAGTCCTATAATAGGGTGGGCTACTTAGGATTAAGGACTGGGTTTTAACAGGGAATCTCCTAAGGTACCTTCTGGGGTTAACAGCAATATGCTATACAATGCTAGGATATGGTAGTGGTATTCGATACACAAACTACCTATTCTAAGCTTATTTCTGCACAATGCCTCACTGTTTAAGGGCCAGATCTAATCCTAACGTTATATGGAAATTTTACTATATAAGCTTTTACTACTATACAGGGCACCACTAACCACTACTGTCTGATAGGCAGCTCTGTGCAAACTTGCCTGACTTTTTAGCAGAGAAAACACAGCTTGAAAACAGACTCCTATGCCCTCTAGCCAATAAACAACCACATTGAGCTTCCTGGAGTGCTTCCCAATCCAGAGAAACCAAGTACACACCCCTTCTGCCACAAGATGGACAATCTTGGAATTTTTTTATGTAAAGCACAGCTAAAGATGCTCTCAAGTACAGATTACACAAACTACCACCAAACAACTAAGCCCATTGCTAATTCAACCCTTCTGCATGGAGATTTGAATTCAGAAGTAAAAAAGCCAACAAACCAAGAAATGAATATTTGTCAGAAAATTAAATAAATACTTGAAAAGTGTTCAAAATAGTAATGATCATTGTGTAAAGCAAGTACAAGTGCTGAAATTTCTTAATGTAAAAGCACAGCAAACGCATCTCAAGAGCAGATTAAAACAACAACCAAGTCCCTGGCTAATTTGCCCTTCTGCAAGGAGTTGGGGTAGCACACAAAACCAGCCAAAGAAACTATTTTCTGCCACAAAATTAAAGATATTCTTTAAAAATGTTCAAAAACAGTAGTGACCACTGTATAAAGTAAGCACAAGTGCAGTAAATCAAGAAAATATTCTTACTTTAGCCTGGATGGCACATGTTTAATATCTTGATAAATGAAGTATTTTTTAAAGTACTTTCTTTATTCACAGACTTTATACTCTTACTTGAGTATTTTATTACAGTAAACTATTCAATCCCCAAAAAAAGGAATCTGTGTAGATAGCACAACTGTGTCAACTGTTAAGCCAACAAGTTCTACACTGTCGGAGGTGCAGAAATAAAACTTCGGAAATGCAGGCTTGACAGCAATTCAAGGAATTTTTAATTACCAGCAATACACACAATCGCCACGGAATACACACAAACTAAATGCTTAGCTTAATTCACTGTGTTTTTCGTCCCTTATACACAGACTTCCTCAGAAAAAGTGAACTGTTAGTAATCCCTCCTTTTACACCAAAAAAAAAAGTCATTATCTACTAAACGCAACGTCCTGTAAATAATTACTCATCTCAAAGACAAAAATAATGTAAAATAACAAATACACTATAAATATCAAATCCTGTTTAAAAATAATAACTTTTAATAATATTTAACAAACACGCTTTTAAAAGAATATGTTAAAGTGAAAGATTATAGCACTCAATGAAACCAATAGTTAGGGGTTATACTTCTAGTACTCTGCTGCCATCTACTGGTCAAATTATGAATTCTAAAATAGTGTACTACCTTTGTTCTTTCGGCTTTTCCCGGTTAGGGGTTGCCACAGCAGAACTCCGGTCCGTTAATGATTGGCAGTAGATTTTTATGGTGCTGACGTGCCAGCCTGACGCCCAACCTTCAACAAAGGCATGCCCATTCACTCATGTCTTTCGAACACCACTCGACTGCAGGGAGGACATGCAGACTCCACACAGAAGGCGCTCTAGCCAAAAATCGAACGGGAGAACCTAAAATTTTTAATTCTAAAATTTTTTTCATAAAACACAAAAAAATCATCCTGTTGATACAGGTAAACATATAAAAAAAATGGGTTAAATAGCGCCTTATACATACGTCATCAAAATCTTGTAGTCATGGGAAAAAGTGAATAAAATAGGGAAAAGGAAACAGTATCAGACAGAACTAATTCTCAAAACTGGTACTGATAGACTCCTAGCCGGAGGCAAAGTACACTCCTTGAGTGTTTGTCCATTCTGATGTTGTAATACATGTCCCAGAGATCTATCAAGCACATCCAATCGCCTTCCCTCAGAAAAGGGAGAATGGACTGAACTGTGACCATCTGGAATTTAGCTTGGGAAACAGACTTGTTCAAATCGCTGAGATCCAGAATTGGTCTCCAGTCCCCAGTCTTTTTTGGCACAAAAAAGAATCTAGAGTAGAATCCGGATCCCCATTGATCTGGTGGGACTAACTGGAAGAAACTTTTTGATACAGCTTGTTTATTTCTGCAGCTGCTTCTTCCCCTTGACTGGGTGGAATGTCAGGAAGTTTTGGATAAGTGATGCGGGGAATGGTGTACCCTCTTGTTATGATCTTCTGTACCGAAACATTCCCCCGACTGCTTCCAGAGGAGAGCAATCAGGCCGCTTTTCAGGAGTGCTGGTAAGGCTGCCTAGAGAAAGAATTCCTGGGTCCCAGGTTACACGGACCCCCTCTGCCTTGGTACGGACGTCTTCCAGAATTGTTACCCCCTCTGCTCCTGGGGTCATCATCACCATGTGCGGCACAGAAAGGACCCTGAGATTTTTTTGTGCCACATCTGTCTGCTCCTCTGGTTCCTGAAAAAGGAACATTGAGGATTGGAAAACCATAAACCTATGGCAGACAGGGTCTTACCGTCTTGCTCACACCTGGCTAGGGTGTCTTTCACCTTGGGGCCAAAAAGGGAAGATGCTTCGAAAGAAGCATTCTGGAAGGAAGACTTGAAAGGGTCCACAAAGTCACAGAGGTGCAGCCAAGCATGGCCTCTCATAACTATGCCTGAACACGCAGCTCTAGCCGCCTCTTCGGTTGCATGGGAGTGCAACCTCATGGACGAATTGGAGATAGATTCCAGGGTTGCGAGCTGCGAGATAACTTCTTGTCAGACACCTGTCCTGCGAGTGGTTCCAGAGAGTTGAGAAACAAAGTCTCTTTGGAATCTTGTAAAATGTGCCAAGTAATTCAGAGAATGTATGGCAGAAGTTGCTGAAGCAAAAACTTGCTTCCCCAATCTGTCCACGGCCCGGGACTCTCTGTTGGGTGGATGAACAGTATTACTCTCTTCGGCGAGATCTTTTTTTTGTGGCCGCTGCCACCACCATAGCATGAACTAGTAAACTTCTTGACCAATGAGGGTTCTCTCCTGGGGGGGGGTATCTTATCAGGTCTCCGAGGAATAGACAGAATCAGGGTTCTTCCAGGCGCGTTGCACCACAGGTTGTACCAGTCCCCAAAGGAGACATCAGGGGGTGACCATGGGGACCCTTTATCATCAAAATCCGTATACTCTGTCAGACTCTTCAGGGGAGTCTACGTGCTTCCTCTTGCACAATCTCTTCTGTGGGGGCTCCTCAGTAGGGGCTTCTGAGGGGGACTTGGAAGAGGGGGCACCCTGTAACGGGACAGGGGGGGTTCCGAAAAGGATGTTGGAGCTGACTTTGGAACCAGTATTTATAAACAGAGGTGAGTAGGATGGAGTCCGTTGAGAAGCCAACCCAAATCCTGCAGGAGGATGGGTCCTAGACGGAGTGGGCATCTCCCTAGCTGTCAACAGCTGGTCCACAAGACGCACCACGTCAAGTTCGGAAAGGCTCCTAGTGGATCTAGTGGATACTCCCGACGGAGAGTCAGGTCATTCTAGGAATGGACTGTACACTTGTCCTAGAAATGGATCTGTAGGCCCGTGTTGTGGAATCTACAGGCACCGAAGTCTCAAGTTTGGAGACTGGAAGAAGTGGTGTCAGAATAGTCATTATTGAGACAGTGAAAAGGCTTGGAGCCAAAGGGGCACTCTGAGCCAACACAGATGGATCAGTAGCAAGCGTAATCACAGAGATAGGTATCAAAGGTGTGCACTGTGCCCAAGCGGCACTCAGTGCCGAAGTCGTAGTAGTCTCTGGTCTTTGTAAAGCCAATAGCCAGTGCCAGAGACAGTATTAGAGCTGAAGCTGGTGTCGATATAGCAACAGTAGTAGCCGGAGGGGAAGATGTCGGTGCTGATGAGGCGGACGTATGCTACGAAGATAACTTGGGTAACTTAGGCTTTACAGGTTTGCCCTGGTCACCAGATGGTGAAGAGGGGAGAGTGGGACCTTTTCTTATCCTTGGTTGGAGGGGATGAGACCTCCGTCGCAGAAAGGGCCTCTGAAAAGGGCGACTTAAGGAGGCCCTTCAGAATCAGCTTGTTTTTGCACTCGTTCAAGGTGCGCTGACAAATTACACAAGGGGGTTGCACCGAAAAATAGGGTACCCCCAAACAATAAACAATCATTATGGGAATCCCTGTTAGGCAGTTTACCCTTACATAAAAATACAATGCTTAAACCCAAACATGCCCTTTTTTATCAGCCATCATGAAAAAATACACACACAAGTTAGAAAACTAAAGTAAAGTGTTCTGACTACTATTTCTAATATGTCTACATATCCACTATATCTAAACATATATCAAAAACACAACCAGTTAGTTGAAAAGGGAAGAAGAAATACCAATGGGTAGGGAGAAAGGCCGTACCACCAACGGTACTTAAAAGTTACCAAAAGGGTAGAAACAGAAGGGTAAAAGGTCTAAATATAGCTTCAAACTTATAGAAATAGCAATATGAACAACAAGAAATAAGAGAAATACAAAATATCATGAAAAGATATCAAAAGTTTTCCACTTAGCTGAGAGCTCAGCTGAAACCAGGCTTTACCGCTACGCAGCAAATGAGATCTGAGGTAATGGGGAGAAGGGCACTATGGGTAGAAGCTTAGCTCGAGAGTTTTTGGCTGGCGTGAGCTTGATATTAGGCCAACTCTGTTCCAAGGGCTTGAAACCGAACACATCAGTGATGAATGAAATGAAGATTTAACATTAGATCAGATTTTCACTGTTTCCCAGAAATAAATAACTCAATTAGCTAGCTGCAATGCCTCTAAATGGACCCAACACATAAATCGTTCTACCCATATATACTACTCTTGACTACAATTCTTGCTTCTTACAATACCTTACTCATTAACCTCCTTTGAACATCTTTCCCTTCATGAACATCTCCACCCCCTCCGTGGAACTCTTTCAATCTCTCTTAACTCTCTCAACCATAGTAACATAACCTCCACCTCCATCTATGTACTTCCAATGTTCCATAGATCTACTCATATTACTTACATCCTTATAAAAAAAAACACAAATTATTACTACAAAATCCAAAAGTTTATACACTATCCTCTACCACACCCACTACTAGATGGTGACATTCATCCCAATCCAGGCCCCAATACTGACACTACCATAAAGCCTCTCAACCTACCTACTTCACATATCTCTATACCCCATAGACCATCTAATTCCCTCCTGATAGCTCACCTAAACATCCGTAGCATTAACAATAACATTTCCCACCTACATGCACTGTTAGATGTTCACTCATTTGATATTTTCTGTATTTCAGAAACATGGCTAAAGCCCTCTACTCTTGACCAGGAAATTACCCCTCCAGGATATAACATCCTGAGATGTGACCGCAAAGCCAAAAAGGGTGGTGGAGTAGCCATTTTGTATAAATCTGAACTCCAACTTTCACCCTTCAATTTGCTACTTCCCTCAACTCCCAACTCAGAAACCCTCACTGCAAAACTACAAATCAATAACTCCAACTCTATCTAATTTGCACTTATCTCCCCCATGGAAATAATATCAATACTCTTGAAAACATACTTAGTTACCTCTCTTCACACCCAAGAAACTATTGTCTTAGGTGACTAACAGACTGGACAACCTGTAATTCTCCCAATCCTACCAACCATATAAATCTATATGGATTCACACAAATAATGACCACTCCTACTAGAATCCATAAACCAAACAACAAAGAAACCATCCTAGACTGGGTCCTTCTAAATAGTCATCTTGATGCTTATAAACCAGGAACTTTCCCAAATGATATCACTGACCACATGCTAACTTATATAATCAAACAAAAAACTTATAGCCCCAACATAAATACTTTTAAAACTTCCCACTCCAAAAAATACTTTAACCCAGAGAGCTTCCAAAATGAACTGAAAGCATGAACTGAAAGCATGTGACTGGTCACCTATGCTTCATCTTGAACTTGATGAAGCAGTAATCTACTTTAATACTAGATTTCTCCAAATACTAGACTACCATGCCCCCTATCGCTCTTCCCGCATAAGAACCAAAACTGCCCCCTGGCTCACAAAGGCAACTAGGCAAAATATCCTTCTCAGAAATAAAACTTGGGCTAAATGGCGATCCTCCAGAAATCCAACAGATCACCTCTACTTTAAACAATTAAGAAATGCCACAAAGAAGGACATTCTTAAAGACAAAAAAGACTATTACCTCCACCTACAACAAACTCACCAACAACATCCTCAAAAATTCTGGTCTGGCATTAACAAACTTCTTCAACCAGGACACAAACTCCTGACCCTATAGGTTTCAACCATAATAACTCTAACCAGATTCCTGATGCCTTTAACAACTATATTACTGAAGCTATTCTATCCCTATCTAACACATTACCATCCACTTCCACTCTCCCATTAATAACACCTAATACCCCCTCACCTACCTTCCATATACATCCTGTACCTACATCCCTCATTTGCAACCTCCTTCAAAAGCTCAAGCCATGCACCCCTTCTGCTGTCTTCCAGCTGAATACCTGCAAATTGCAGCTAAAGCCATTGCTTACCCTATCTCCATACTTCTAAATAGAACAATTTCAGAAAGCAAAATCCCCTCTCTATGGAAGATCTCCCATATAATCCCTTTACACAAAGGTGGCTCATCAACTGAGCTCTCCAACTATCAGCCTATTGCCTTACTCTCTCCATTAGCTAAAATAATGGAAAAATGTATACACAGACAACTGCTTGACCACCTACTACAAAATAATCTACTTGCAGATTGCCAACATGGCTTTAGGCCTTACCATAGCACAACAACTGCCCTGCTATCCTTATCTGATTCTATAAACAAAAACCGTAACAATAACAGCTTTTCCTCTGCTCTATTTATTGATCTTTCTAAAGCTTTTGATATGGTGAACCATCCCATGCTTATTGACACTCTAAAAGCCCATTCACTAGACCCACAAGCATTACAATGGTTTAAATCCTATTTAGAAAATAGACAGCAAGCAGTTCTCTGGAATAAGAATATTTCTTCATCTCTCCCTGTAAACATTGGAGTACCACAAGGTTCTATCTTAGGGCCACTTCTATTTTCCTTATTTATTAATGACCTACATACTAGTATTTCTCAAGCCACCTGCATACAGTATGCAGATGACTCCACCTTAATTTGCTCAGCCAAGTCCAGTGCCTCACCCAAACAGTATTTAACAGTGTTGAAAACTGGTTCATAAAACACTGCCTTCTTCTCAACCCCAAGAAAACTAAATTATTGCTTTTTTCTCCTACTCAAAAGACACCTCAACTGCACTTCACAGTAAACTCTAACAATGGAACCATCATATCCCGATACTACAACCCATCTTCTAGGTGTTACAATAGACAACAACCTTGGCTACAATGACCATATTAATTCCACTATAAAGATGGTAAACAAAAAACTAGGGACCTTATACAGAATCAAATCCTTCCTTACCCCTGCAGCCAGAAACACTATAGCCCAAACCCACCTAATCTCCACCCTGTTCTATGCTACTGCTATCTATACTAATCTTTCTAAAACCAACCTTATCAAACTCTCCACCTGTTATAACATAACCAGATTTGCTTCTGGTACCCCATTTAGAATGCATCATTGTCACAACCTCAAACAGCTGGGATGGTTAGAGCTACAGAACCAATTACTTTTTCAACAACTTATCATCACCCAAAATATCCTCTACTACCCTAAAAATACCCCAAACCTCACTAATCTCATCTCCCCTTACAAAAATCTTGCAACTCTATGCTCAGCAAATAAACTTTAAATCTCTTCCATTAAATCCAACAACAAAGCTGGGGACTCACTCTTCTCAAACACCATAGGAAAGAGCTGGAATCATCTTCCTTCTGAACTTTCCAATCTTACTTCTACTCTACACTTTTTAAGAAGAATCTTAAAGAATATCTTAAATCCCACTGGCTTTGTCCCTGCTCCAACCCTGACTGATATATCTTGCCCCCCTCCTGCTCTTTCTCAAAAAAAAAAAAAAAAAAAAAAAAAAAGTTTTTACTTTATCTTCTGTTTTAATTTTTGTTTTTACTCATAGTATTTGATTCTAGCCTAAATTTGCTAAATAACTCTGTATAACTCTACCTTTTAATGTTAATTTTGTAACAAATTTTATTTTATTTTAATTATACTTTATTGTATTTCCTTTGTCATTGTTGCTGCTCGGAGCTTTTCTCCCCAGGCCTCTACTGAAAATGGACATGTATCCAGTTAGACTAGCCCAGTCAACAAATGTAAAATAATAAATAAATGATATGCCACAGAGTATAGCTGGAGTTGTTTTAGATGGTCAGCATATGGCATCTGCTTTAGGCCTGTGATTCTTTTAGTGAGGTATTTCTGCGGCCTTTCCAGCTGTTGCAGATGTCTTATGAGGTACATACCAAATGGAGCGTTATACTCTATAATGGGTCTAATGAGGAATGAGTACAGTGGGACAATGACCTCCTTTTTTCCGGATGAAAAGCCCTTAGCGATGAGGTGTGCCACATAGGATTTCCTGACTGATGTGGCGATGTGGTTATCGAAGGTGAGAGCACTGTCCATCTGTGTCCCCAAGTCTCTCATCACACTTTCGATGTTTAGTGTACTGCCACCTATGTGGTAATTCATGGGCAGATATTTTTTTCCAAAGGGGATAACTATACATTTCTTGGCATTAAGCTTGAGCCCATGGCTCTGGCACCAGGCATCTGTTTCTGTAAGGCCCTTTTGTAGAATATCCACATCATTTGGGGATTCAATAATGGCTCCCAGTTTGCAGTCATCTGCGAACTGTGTTAGCCAGAGTCACTTAGTGGTCCCAGGACTGAACCATGAGGTACTCCACTTGTCTGGAGCTGGATTTGAAGTCAGCTACTTTTACAGTCTGGGGTCTGTCAGTAAGCCAGTTGGCAACCCATCGAGTGACGTAGGGATTAATGCCCAGCTTAGTAAGTTTATCTAGGATTCCCAGAGTGGGGGAGGATGTGGAAGGCCTTGGTGAGGTCCAGATAGGCTGTGTGGACCGCCTTATCCTTGTCCACAGCTCTGGAAACTGATTCGAAGAAGTCAATCAGGTTCAGGAGACAAGATCAGCCCTTTACGAACCCAAACTGGGTGGGGTCAAGTCTTTGAGGTTGCCAATGTCCTTGTTTATAAGTTTCATGATAATGCGTTCCACGCCCTTGCAGATCAGGCTCGTCAGACAGATGGGACGGTAGTTCCCGGGGTCCAACATGGATCCCCCTTGTGGAGTGGGATAACTGTAGCTGTGCACCACTCAGTGGGCATGAAGCCTGAAGTGAGGCTATGATACACTTAGGTGAGGTGCCAGTTCATTTTGTACTTAATGTAGTACACAGCCCGGGATATCATCTGGTCCCATGGATGCTGTAATTCTTAGCTTAGGAGAGTGCGGTTTCTACCTGTGTGGCCGTGATTACTGGAATTTGGCAATCTTTTGGTACTGAGATGGGCCCTTTAGGGGGTGAGAGGGGGGTGAAGTTGGCACTAAATCGATCTGCCAGGATATTGGCAATATCCTTGGGATCAGTATATTTAATGCCATTCTGTTGTAACTCAGAGCAGATCTGAGCATTGCCATTTAGATTCTTGACATAACTATCGAATGCCTTTGGTTGTCTTTGGAATCTTTGGCAATATTATTTTCGTAACTAGCTTTTGAGGATTTTATGAGGGATCTCAGCTTCTTACTAAGGCTGGTGAGGGAGTTTTTTGCATCCTGGGATTTTCTTCTTTTCTGCGACAGTTTCTTCCTTCTGTTGTACAGTTTGTTTATAGCAGGGGAACACCAGATTGGCTTCCTTTTCTTGGAGGAGAGCATCTTGGTTCTATTTGGGATGGCACGATTCATGCACAAGTGGATGTGCTCGTACAGTGCCTTAGTGTAGGATTCAGCAGTCGAACTTTCAGATCCCATCTGCATGGGTGTCATGAAGTTTGTCACTTCTGACTTCAGTAGCATGAAGTTGGTTTTGGAGAAGTTTTTTTATGGAGATTTCCTTACTGGGGGGTAGGGGTGGGATGTGGATGTCAAGGGTGATTTGCTTATTGTCAGACCTGACCGATGAGGGGGTGACCACTGGTGTGGAGCATCTATCTCCCATGTTGGCAATGACCAGGTGTAGGATATTGGAGCCCCTGGTGGGACAATGGATTAGTTGATCCAAGGCATTGGAATTTATGAATTCCAAGAACCATTGGGAAAAGGTGTTGGTACCAGAGTAGTTTTCCCAGTTAATGGCAGAGTAGTTGAAATCACCCAGTATTAGGGTGTTTGGTTGTATCTTAATATTTTCCAGTATGTTTAGAAAGGTGTAGTGAAAATCTAGGGGCATGGTGGGGGATCTGTAGCAAGCTACAAACTGGACTGCAGTCTTACCTGGTGTTAGTTGCACCTGGAGAACTTCAGATGCATTGTGTTGGGCAACTAGCCTGGAGGTGTGAATATCCTTGGTGAATATGAACACTCCTCCACCTTTAGTGTTGCGGTCTTGGTTTTGTGGCCGAAAAGTGTGGTAAGAGTTGTAGCCTGGTATTGCAGGGGTGCTCTCTGGAGCCTTGAACCAGGTCTCAGTTACTGCACAGATATCGATGTTCTCCATTTGTAGGAGTGCCTCGAGAGAGTGCATTTTGAGGTTTAGACTTCTAGCACTGAGTAGCATTACCTTCAGATTTTGCATGCTTGTATCGGTTACGGTGGTGGTTTTGTCCTTTGAACCTTGCCTAAAAAAGGCACTATAGGGGTGGCAAGATCTTTAGCCAGTAACCCGAATCCCACGGGTGACAGGTGCAGACCATCACTGGCAAAGCATCGTGGTTTGTTGATCATGTCTTCCCAGGCAGACGGATGCTGAATCCCCTTTGAATGACACCAGAAGCTTAGCCAAGTGAAGTAAATCATTTTGTCCTTATACTGTGGTATCATTCTGGGTGTAGGCAGGATGCTACTCAAGGCTAGGGTCATACCTGCCTGGGCCACATGATCCGAGAGCTCTTCCATGTCTCTTCATGTAGTCCAGGGAGGTACGTCTCCAGTCATTCACTCCAACATGGACAATGACAGAGTCGTATTTGTACTTGTTGTGGAGCAACCTGAGTGCATTCACTATGTAGCAGATCCTGGCACCAGACAGGCAGCTGACTGTAATTTTCTCCTTGTTCAGCCTGGTGAGTGGGACATCAGTGTGCTTGACTACAGAGTCACCTATGACTAAAGTGTTGGGTATATTGTCTTGCCTTAGGGGCTGTTGTTGGGTGGCACACTGGTGGTGTGAGCTGTGTGTCACTTTGGTTCTGACTGGTGTTGGTTTGCGTTTCAGCTTCGGAGGTCCTTGTTGCTTGGGCAGGTTAATGTTAAGGGCCTCTGCATATGTGGGTTTAATGTTGCTATGTGTGGGTGGGTTTTGAAGGGCTATGAGTTGCTTGAGGTGTAGTGCAGGTGTTACCCTTCTCCTCTTGACTGTCTAGCACAATCTTGGCTGGAGAAAGCTTTGCTTCCAGTCTGGCTATGTAAGTGCATCTCTCGCAGGTTGTAGTGCTGGGTGGTAGGAGGAAAGGGTTGTCTGTGTACATGAGGCAGTTGTTTCATTGCCCCAGTATGCTCAGATTCATCAGGTGGACAAGAGAAATCACCAGATGCTGACCCTTGGACATGCCTGTTTGGGTGTGTTTTTTGTAAAGTGCAAGAGCTGTTTTCCCTTACCTTTGCAAGGTACTTTGCAATTATAGGCTGTTTAGTGCCTACAATTAATTTCTCCTTATTGACAAGGAGAGTCGAGTCCACGGTGGTGCAGCGGTCAGCGTTGCCGCCTCACAGCAAGAGGTTCTCCAGTTCGATCCTCGGCTGGGGTGCCTTCTGTGCGGAGTCTGCATGTCCTCCCTGCGGTTTCGTGGGTTTCCTCCGGGTGCTCCGGTTTCCTCCCACATCCCAAAGACATGCTGTGGGTGGACTGGACACACTAAATTGGCCCTAGGTGTGTGTGTGCATGTGTGTGCCTTCTGTGGAAAGTTGGGTGCCGGGCTGGCAACTCGACCCTGTAAAACTCCACTGCCAATCATGAGCGGACGGTGATCCGCTGTGGCGACCCCTAACCGGGAAAAGCCAAACGAAGAAGAAAAGGACAGTTGAGTGCTTGTATCAGTTTCAGGCTTCCTAGTGCTTTCCAGTATGTTCTAGATCAAGTGCTAGTCACAGGGGTTCAGATTTTAGTGCTACTACTGAGAAACCAGCTAATTCAAAGGGAAAATTTGAAGATCAGACTTTCCTCTCATGAGAGAGTGGGGCAGGTGCTCTGTGAACATACAGGAAAGTGAGATTTCTCTGGAGGAGACGAGGAAAAAACACTTTCTGTGCAAGAGGGAAGGGAGAAAGACTTCTTGCTGGTAATGTCCTTTGCGAAAATGAGGGATGACCAGCATGGACATGCACATGGCCTTCAGCTCTTTGAATCAAGCATTTTAGTGGGACATAAGGTTTAAGTGAAAACCCCCAAACCATTCCAATGGCTGTCTGAAGGAAGGCCTCTCCCAGTCCATCCTCATTCCTATGACCGGGAAAAAATGGACTCACCGATTATGACACAGTCAACTGGTAATGGGGTGCAAACAGTGGGTGCAGGGTGCACTGAAATACAAATGGGCTCTGACTCACTGGCCACGACACAGTGAAACGGCAGGGGGGGGGGGGTGAAAAAAAAAAGTTTGCACTGAAATACTTAACAGACTTCTCAAACATGAAACAGAGTTTGGCTAGCAGTGTAACTGCTTGTATGACAGGACCAGAGTGGATAGACGTGAGTGGACACTGCTGACTCAGTCATCCTGGGGGAACCAGGTAGCTCTGCCACACAATATGAACAACACTAAGCGAAACCAGGTGTTGAGCTAGTAGAGTTCTGAGCTAGCCAAGCTCAAACTATCATACTGCACTAAGTGGCTGAGGGGAAAACTAGCACTTATGAACTTTGAGGAGCCAAAGACAGGGCCGGGATACCCCTAGGGGTAAAACTTCTTTCCATGGCTTTGCACATGTGACTAGTCACACTTATAGGACAGCAGTTACCGGTGTCTACAAACAGCCTGTCCCTGTGTAGAGGGAAAACTGCTGCAGTTCTCTATTTGCTACGGAAAAATGTCTCTGGAGGATACAATTAAACAGTGACTTCAGTGGTCCTCCCAGGTTGTGCTTCATGCTATTTAGGAGGCATCCTGGGATATTACTGGGGCTCGTCAATGTAGTATTCTTGGCCTTAGACAGTATGCTAAGGACATGCAAAAGGATACAACTGGAGGTGAATTTGTCAGCCAGTAGATTTGCCTTATCTTCAGGCTCAATGCAGACGGCTCCATTTACAATTAGTTCTGCACACTACTGTGTACTGCATTTAAGGTTGCAGATATAGCTAAAGAAAGTCTAATGGTTGTCCTTGGCCTGAGAGGTTAATTTTACCTTAAACTTGGCTTTGATAGACTTGATTTGCCATCTAAGTTGTTTGTTTAGCTAGATAAAAATTTTTATCCTGCTAGGCACTGTACTTCCTAATTTTTGCTACAACTTCATACACTAGATTGTACAATAAATGGAAGAATCAATAAGCTGACACAGGCAACCAGTGTCCACATGCGAGAGAAACAAGCTCAAATGCCCAATGTTCTAAACTTTCACATTATCACAGTAAAACATTAGAATGAAGACCTTATAAACCAGCAAGCAAAGCAGAGTAGAGTAGTATTGTTTGAACTGAATTTATCCTCAAGTCTTGGTGAGTACCTTCATAAAGAGGACTCTTCGCAAAATCTTACCAAGACAACACTGAGATATAGACTGTATTTTATATAGCATACATCAAGGACTGAAGCAGGTTAAAAAAAACAAAAAAGACAGCTGGGTACACAAGACCCAGGATAGAAAAGTGCCCACTCCTGGCAGGTGCACTGAGGGCCAGGACTGGAAAAAATGGCAGTGTACAATCCTCGAGACACAGAAAAATTCTTAAAATGGGGTTAAGGCCAGGCTCAGAGGGAGGATAGCCCCCCTGTTGTTGTAAAAGGTAGTTGTATTCAACAAACAAAAGAAAACGTACTGGCCAAAAAAAATGGCCATAAAGATGATACAGTGGACTACTGAGGATAAGAAAGAAATTATGTATTGTTACTATTATGCCATAAGCCCAGCATTCCCAGATACAAGATATACAAAATGACAGAAAGAAGAGGTAAAAAAAACTTGCACAAGAAAACCTTTCAGAAGCTTCAAATAAAAATTATGCTCATTAATACAACAGATTTATGAAAAGCATTATATAGACCAAGAAACCTTGGGCTGTTTGGAAAAAGTGACTGAGGAAGTGAGAAAATATAAAAAAACAAAATTTACAGATTTTTGAAAGGTATAAAAAATAAATATGGACCTGGGAAATAGAGAGATCTGATATGGTGCAATAGTTATGCAAAGAAGAAAGCCAAATTAATCATAAAAAAGCAGCCAAAAAGACCGTCTTAACAAATACAGGCAAAAGTATCCAGAAATGGAAAATTTAATTATACAAAAATATCACAAAGACGGAAGACAAAACAGAAAATTAGTAAAGTAGAAGTTAAAAAAAAGAAGCTTAGGTTACCAGCGAAGTGAAGGATTTAGTGTAGAAAGTTAACACATGTTGCATCACGGCATGATGGAACGAGTCCCCCAAGTAATTAGAAACAGGAGGAGCAGGAGACATCTGAAGAAATACGGACATGGGAAAGAAAGATTTAATATTGTGCAATGTTTACCCAAAGGAGAAGCAAAACTAATCAATACAAAAAGAGTAGCACCACAGATATTTGAAGAGAAATAGGCAAAGGCATCCAGATAAGGAAAATTTTTACAACACAAAAATAAGAAAAGAGAAAAAGTAGGAGAGGATTAGTAATGGAGACGTTAAAGAAACAGAAACTGACATTATGGATTACCAGCAAAGTGAAGCATTTAGTGTAGAAAATCCAACTCTGATAACATCACAGCAGGATAGAGCAATGGATCCCCAAATTAAGGAGAAACCAGTGGAGTGGGAAACATCTGATGAGTTGCCATATGAAAATACTTTGGAGCCTTCCACAGGAAACCAGTACAAAAGTTCAGATGGAATTGCACAGCAAGGGAAGGAATAGGAAACTGCCAAGTCTGACGCAATCAATGTTGTGGAGTGAAATGCCAGCGGGTTCCCATATGAAAATGCAACGGATGACACTGAAAAGAATTTGGGACAGGGAGATGCTCTAGAACTTTCTGTAGAATGGCCACAGGAAATGGAGAATAATGTGCCCTCAGTTTGGAAGAAAATGACGAAAGAAGAGTTGCTAGATTTAATAGAGATGGACAGATATTAAGATCAATGAAAGAAAGACTACAGAAAGTCAATAAAACACAAAGTTAAGTTTGATAAAACAATTACAACTGTTCACTGAAATTCATGCAATATAGCAAAAGTAAACAGGATATATTACTGTGCAGGTAAATTAATAGATAATGTCTTGCCACAAAAACACAGGGCAGTAAGGACAGGAAGGGGAGAAATCAATTGCCATCATGGAAGTATCAAATAGAGAAAACTATAAAGCAATTAGAACAAAAAAATGCCACTGTTAAGAGTACAGAGGAGGGAACGGACCAACAAAAATCAGAACACATCAGGAGCTGTCATACACTATCGCAAATGAACTAAAAATACAAGCACAGGCAGAAAAACTTACAAGGTAAGCAGATAACTATAAAAGGAAAAGTACAAACTAAGCAATTTATTCACATCCCAAAAAAGTTTGAGAGAATAGGGAAACAAGCCAAAAGGAACTGAACCACCACAAACAGATATAGTTTGGAGAAATATCTATGAAGATCCTGTGGAGCATAACGATGCTGAATGGATAGCAGTAGTAAAAGAAAGTAGTAGTTCCAAAGTACAGGATATGAAATAGGATGAAGTAACGGCCAGAAAGATAAGAAAAGCCCTTAATCAGAAAATCCCAGGCCCAGACGCAGTACGTAACGTCTGGCTAAAAGTATTAACATCTTTACATGAACATTTAGCGATGAGCAAGAACTATTTATGTGCTCACCCTGAACATTCACCAACCTGGTTATCAGTAAAAACAACACCCCTACAAGTGCATACCTACAAGCTATCCTGAAAACTACAGACTAATATCTTGCCTTCTGACGACAAGCTACACACTGCAATTGATGCAGTCATTTAGAAGAAAACTCAATCATGGCAACAGAACAAAAGGGTAACAGTCATATGGACATAGGATAATTTGTTAAAGTCATAGTGGAGAACTGTAAAAAGGGGAAGAAGCTAAGCATGGCATGGACAGACTACAAAAAAAGCATCTGACAGTATTCTACATTCACAGATAAGAGTGTGCTTAAAAATGTATCTGATACATCCTACATTGACTGATTACATTACAGCGACCATGAAACAGTGACAAACCACTTTGCAGTTAAGCCATGATAAAGGACAAATTATTATCCTAGAGATAAAAATTCAAAGGGGGGGTGACTGTCACCACTCCTCTTGTCTTCCCTTAACCCATTAAGCTGTCTACTTAACAGATTTTCTTAGGGGAACCAGATTGTTGCCATAACCTAAAGTGTAAAGTCTTTTCTTTTTGTGAATGACTTAAAACTGTATAGTTTCAGATGAGCTAAAAGCACAACTGCAAATGGTCAAAACATTTTCAGATGATATAAAGAATGTCATTTGGTCTGGATACACTTGCAAAAGCAACCTTTAAAACAGGAAAACTGCATCATCAAAAAATATCAGCCTGGGACATGACTGGCCCCAAAAGGCAATGGACAGGAAAATAAGGATACCTCATGCTCAAATGATTTATAAAAATCAGTGCATACCAAGACTATACACATATTCTCTGTTCTGAAGTGTGGGCCTCCTTGAAACTGATTATATGTATAGCTCTGCAATTGTAGGACTGCATACACATCTCCTGACCTGAAGAACCAAACATTGTGAACATTTTAAAACATGTGAACAAGTCTAAGATGACTTCCCTGCTTAATTAGGCAAAAGCACATCGGTGTCAATCCAGAATAGAAATCAAACCAGAAGTAGATAAAAATCAAGAAGCAACTGAATATGCCAAACAATAAAAGAATATAAGGTGAAAGCTCAGATGCTGAATCGTTGCAAGTATAGTAAACAACCTCATGTTGACCAGGATCAAATGCAACAATGGTTAAGGAGAGGTTAATTTAAACCAAAAGACAAAAGGTTAATATTGGCAGCCCAAGACAGTGGACTATGGACACATTGGTTTTAGGGTTGCCAACTCTGATTTTTTCTGGACTATCCAGAAACCAAACCAATTGTCCGATAGATAGCCTGGAAAACACTATACAAACTCCAGTATTCTGTTTAAGAAAAAAAGAAAAAGAAAAAAAGAAACAGACTGAGTTTGGTAAATTGGCAGACTTACTATGCTTAAGCTTAGTAAATTGTCAGAAAGCAGGCATCAGGAACAGAAAAAGAGGGTGTTCTCTATCAAATGATTTCATTAATGTCACAAAATAGGTGAGATGTGGACAGTAGAGGGGGCGGAAACAGGCAGGATTACAGGGGATATGAGGGGTGTGGCCCTTCTCTGGTTTTAGCCACAACAAAAGGTGGCAAAAGTACAGTTGTGTACACTGACCATAAATGTAGATGTTTGAGTGTATTCACTGTTGCAGTCATTACATTTGGTTAATCTACTGGCAGGTTGCCCTGTCGGCCTGAATAACAAAGTCTTGGGTCCTGCGTTGGTTGCTGTCTCTTCTTCCATGACGTCAGGTCGTTAGGGGTATAAAACATGCAGCCAACGCCATTTTAATCAGTTTTTCTTGCCCCAGATGACAGGTGTCCCCCAAATGGGAAACAAAAAAAAATTATATACATACACACACATATACACATATACATACATACACACACACACACACACACACACACACACACACACACACACACACACACACACACACACACACAAACATGTAATTTAGAGCACAAAAAAATTATACCTCCAAACAAAAGCAAATACATGAAAAGGCTTTTGAGCACAGTAAAGGAAATAAGAGGTATAATAAGAGAAATAGGGGGCTGGAGGGTGGGTAACCAGGACTGCAACAGTGAATACACTTGAATCTACATTAATGGTAAGTGTACACAACTGTACTATGTTCTTCGTGTTTCACTGTTGCAGTCATTACATTTGGGTAGAATCCCAAAGCTATAGTTGGGTGGATGGAATTATACAGCATTAGGAGCAGCTATAAAGCCCTGCTGGACAGCAGTGGCAAAGCCTGTCCTGGATTTAGAGGAGAGAGGCAAATGGTAATGTTTGGTGAACGTATGAACTGAGCTCCAAGTAGCAGCTTTTAGAATGTCTCTGGTAGGAACCCCTCTGAGAAAAGCTGCAGAAGTAGATGCAGCCTTGGTGGAATGGGATCTGACCCCCTTGGGGACAGGTTTACCATGGTGAAAGTAGCAGAAACGAATACAATGGCTTATCCATTTTTAAATAATCTGCTTTGAAATAGCCTTTCCTTCTGCCCCTGCAGCAAATGCCACCAGTAATTGCTCAGATTTTCTTACAGACTTTTTCCTGTTTAAGTAGAATCTTAGTTGTCTGTGTACATCCAATGAATGCAGAATCGGCTTCCCCTTGTTCTGTGGATTTGGGAAAAAAGTTGGCAGGTGAATGGTCTGATAAGAGCCACACTGGATACCACCTTAGGCATAAAGGATGGACTGGTCCTGAGGGCCACCCTGTCCGGATAAAATATAATGAAAGGCTCCACTGCCATGAGAGCCTGTAGTTCTGAAATCCTTCTAGCCGAAGAGATTGCTAAAAGGAAAACTGTCTTCCAAGAGAGAAATTTTACGTCTGCAGCAGCAGCTGGTTCAAAAGGAGGTAAAGTGAGTTTTTCCTGCACAAAATTGAGGTCCCATGCAAGAGTAGGTGCTCTCCTGGGAGTCTCAAATTTTTGGCCCCTCTGAGGTACTGCTTTAGCAGGGGATGAGAAGAGAGAGGAGGCTCTGTGTTGTAATAAGCCGAAATGTCAGAGGCATGGATCTTTATGGAAGAAAAAGATAGGCCCCTATGAATCATCTCAGTTAAATATTGCAGAATCTGAGGAATGTTGGGCACTGCTGTGTTTATTCCTTGCGCTTGGTTCCAGGCACAGAATCTTTTCCATTTATCAGCATATTAGTACTAGGCCTTCTAGCCTCCAAAATGACATCCATCACAGGTTTACTGAGAGGCGTGACTGATTAAATTAATTGATTAGCCATGCTGCAAGATTCAGAGTTTGGAATTGAGTGTGCAGAATTTGATAGTTCTGCTGAGACAGTAGATAAGGTGTCTGAGGCAGGTACCACGGAGGTAGGTGTGACATATTGCACAGGAGGGGGTACCAGTGTTGGTGAGGCCAGTCTGGAGCAATCAGAATCATTTTTGGTTTTTCCTGTCTGACGTTTAGTAAAACCTTGGAGAGCAGAGGCAGAGGGGGAAAGGCATAGACTGATAGGATAGAGTATCCACTTTCCAAGCTTTTTTGTGATGAATCCTTGCGCAGAATTTGTCCAACTGGTAGTTTTGGGAGAGGCAAAAAGATCCATGTCTGGGCTCCCCCCATCTTTGTGTCAACATGCTGAAGATTTGTGGATCCAGTTTCCATTCGTGTGAGTCCATAAGGTTTCTGCTTAGTTCGTCTGCCAGAGTATTTTGCTTTCCTGGCAGGAATTGAGCTTGTAGATTATTTGGCAAGTCAAGGCTGTATACCACAAAGCCATGGATAGTCTGCAAAGGGGGTAGGAGTGGGTACCCCCCTGCTTGTTTATGTACCATATAACTGTGGTGTTGTCCATCTATCAGTAGTTGCCCTGGATGAAGAAAGTTCTTGAAGGCTGTCGGAGCATTCTGTACAGATAGCATTTCTTTCTGGTTGATATGTAGGTGCATTTGAATTGGACTCCATTTGCCCTGAATGTATCTCAGTGCCAGATGGGCCCCCCCAAGCATAATCTGATGAGTCTGTAGTCAGGGTTTGGGTGGCAGGGGATGGAATGAATGATAGTCCCTTGTTATGGTGACAGGCTTCTGCCCACCAAAGGAATTCCTGTTGCAGGCAAGGAATGATAGGAATAGTACAGTTGTGTACACTTACCATAAATGTAGATGTTCGTGTGTATCCACTGTTGCAGTCATTACATTTGGGTAATCTTGCTGGCAGGTTGCCCTCAGTCGGCCTGAATTCCAAAGTCCTCGGTCCTGTGTCGGCTGCTGTCGCGCCTTCCCTGACGTCAGGTCGTCAGGGGATAAAAGATGCGGCCGACGCCATTTTCTTTAGTCTTTTTTGCCGCACTGTGCCCGAAGCAGAAGCAGTTCGCAAGTGCCGGTCAGCTGACTCCTGAGATTTTCGTGTTCAAGTTTCAGATCCAAAGTCTTCAATAAAGCTAAGTACCCCGTTGGGGAAACTTTTTCTTGCTCCGGACCGATGTCAGAAAAAGTTAATAATTGTTTTTCTTGTGGAAAGCAAATACCTCATAAGGACTTTCATTCTTACTGTATTCCTTGCCTAGGCCCTGATCACAATGTTGCTGGTTGTTGGTTTTGTACTAGATTTAACCAACTCACTATTAAGCGTCAGTATGGTTTTGCTTTAAACTATTTTGGATGCAGGTTTAATTATCCAGAAATGTTGTAGAAGAGTGTCCTTGATTTCTGCCTGAATTAGATAATCGTCCAGATAAGGATAAATTTGAATGTTTCTTTGTCTGCAGAATGCAATTACTGGTGCCAGGCACTTTGTGAAGACCCTGGGCAGTAGATCAGCCAAAGGGCAGTGCAGAGAACAGGTAATGCAAATAGCCTGCCTTGAAGCGGAGGTATCTTCTGCAAGATTCCCTGATTGGGATATGCAGGTAAGCCTCTTAAGTCTAGAGTTACCAACCAGGTATCCTTGGCCAACATAGGCAATAACTGTTGTAGAGTCAGCATCTTGAATTTTGGAATGTCCAGGAAAGTATTTAGGATGGACAAGTCCAGAATTGGATGCCATGATCTGTCTTTTCTGGGTACCAGGAAAAGTCTTGAATAAAATCCTTGTCCTTTTTCCTTTTCTGGTACTGGTTGAATAGCCCCCATATCCATGAGGGACATAACTTGTTTCTGGGCCTCTACCCACTGATTTGGAGGCAGATCTGGCCATCCGTTTGGAATTGTCAATGTGTGTAAATTAAATCTGTATCCCTGGGATACTATATTTAAGACCCACTTGTCCTGGGTAATTAGATGCCAATTTTGTGCATGAAGTGCTAGCTTTCCCCCCAAAGGAGCTGCCAAAAGATAAGTGCTTGGAAATGGCAGAGGAAAGTCATTGACAATGCTTACCGTAGGGAGGGGCCTTGCTACTTCGATTTGGAGGTGGAGGCACCCCATTGTTTTGTTCTGCAGTTCCCTGTGACTGAAACCTGGAGCCTTTGGAATGTCTGGGTTTGACCTGAGCGGCTCTGCTGGGTACTGGAAAGGACCAATTCTTAGTATGCCAAGTGCCTACTGAACCTGGGTGGCTGCACTTGTAGAAAATATTTTACAGTTTGCATAGATTTAGCTTTGTCTTCCATCTTTTTCAAAATTTCTTCTGCCTTATTAACAAACAGACTGTCCATGTTAAAGCAAAATTGTTGGATGCTCCTTTACAACAGATCAGGCAGATTTTGCTCCTTGAGCCAAGCATGCCTATCATAGATCCAGTTACGGCGGCCCTGCAAGAGGCCTCCAAGGAATCAAAACCACATTGCAAAGTATGCTTTCCAACTTGTTCAGCTGAATGCAATAAATCCTGTAACTCTATTTTCCACACAGTCAGAAATTATCATTTTCTGTTTCAATAAGCCCATGACATGCTGTTATTTAAGCATATGACATTGACAGTTTAAAGTCCTGATAGCCAGGGTTGCAGACGTGTAAACCTTCTTACCCCATCTATCCAGCGCCCTGGAGTCTCTATCAGAAGGGGTAGGATTTTTAGCAGTAGAAGCCTTAACACCCTTGGGACCCTGAGAAATTGTTTCAGGATCAGCAGTAGGGTTTTTAAAAAGAAACTTGTGAAAGTCAGGAACCCTGTAATATCGGTCTGGCTTACTAGGAGCCGGAGGCAGGGAATCAGGAGCCATGCTGGATTCTGAGAAAACCTAGCCTATGCTGAGGAAGGAGGAGGAAATCCCTAAGCCTCTTTTTGGATTCTGAAAAATCCTGACTCTCCCAATGAAAATGTTCCCTTAAGGTATGCAAAGTTTCTCCAAAAGAAAAATTCTCAGGAGGAGAAGCAGAAGGAATGGATTCTTCTGCATCAGAATCTTCATAAGGTGGAATAGAAAACTCCTGATCAGAAGAGGAATCAGAAGAAATGGAAACCTGATCTGAAGATCATAATCAGTGTCTTGCCTAGGCCTCTTAGCAGGAGGGGGTTGGGAACCCTGATCAAGGTAATTAAATCCTCAGCCATTTTGATAATTTGTTTTTTAGGCATAGGGGCCTGAACACCTGGCCCATGCGTCGGTTTTCTAGACATCGAAGTTGGTTTTGCCCAAGTTTTTGATAATGGCATCTGTTTAATATACAAATCTTTAGGCTTGAAAACACCCTCAGAAGCCGGTGCCTGCTCAGCGGCTCCGGACACATCCAAGGGAGAGACATCCGCAGGTTCAATACTTGAAGCGTTTTGCAGCATACCGGACTCCGAAAGGGTCTCAGTAGAGGCCTGCGAATCAAAAGTAGCAGGCATTAGGGGCTGCAAAAGTGCCTCACTGAGTACCGGCAAACCTGTGAATGGCTTAGAAGTTTTGTCGTCTGTTTTGGACCTCGACTGTCTGTCTCTGTCTTTTTCTTTGTGTTTGTGTATTCCGGTAGTTGGATTGCTAACCAACGACATTTATGGATAGTTAAATCTTGAGCCAAAATAATGAGATGCAAAAATATATTGACGCTTAATAGTGCGTTGATTAAATTTAGCACAAAACCGACAGCAAGGCACGTTGTGGTCAGGGCCTAAGCAAGGAATACCGTACAAATGAAAGTCCTTATGAGGTATTTGCTTCCCAAAAGTAATACAATTATTAACTTTTACTGACATCGGTAAGGAACAAGAAAAAGTGTCCTCAATGGGGTACTTAGCTTTAGGTTAAAGACTTTGGTTCTGAAACTCGAAAACGAAAATTTCAGGAGTCGGCTGACCGGCACTTGCAAACTGCTTCTGCTTCTGGCACTGCGCGGCAAGAAAGACAGATTAAAATTGCGTCAGCTGCATGTTTTATACCCCTGATGACCTGACGTCATGGAAGAGACAACAACCGACACAGGACCCAAGACTTTGTTATTCAGGCCAAATGAGGGCAACCTGCCAGCAGATTATCCAAATGTAATGACTGCAACAGTGAAACACGAAGAACATCCCTAGTTGGTTTACAAAGTCCATTGACCATGTGGGAAAAGCAGGCCCCAGAACCAAAAATTATTCAAGAGTGGAGTGTCTTGATCAAGGCAAGTATCTTTTACATTTATGTGCTTGCGTCTGTCCTAGGTGTCCACACACATTGCACTTTTATCCCGCTTGAACTGCTCCCCAAGCAAAGTCTGAGGAGTCTGTGATGACAGATTGCTTTTGAATGGGGAAAGCAAAGGGAGACCCAAATTTAGACATTTGCCATCTCCACCAAGTAGTTTCTCTTCTGATGAACCTCAGGACTGAGATTTGAAAATGCAAATGATGCTGGTGCAGGGACCAAAGAAACTTCAGATACAATTCTATTATTCTTGTGTGGAGTTTTGCCCGAATTATGAAAATTACAGATGCCATAAGACCCAAAATCCAGAGGTATTTTCTCACAGTGACCAGTCTGAGTGGAAAACCTTAGATATAGACATATATTTTCCTGCAGAAGAAAATTACTGAACTGAGGTGTCCAGCTGACATACATCCCAAGAATACAGTCCTGTGTGGAGGAGTCAAAAATGACTTTTGAATGTTCTTTTGCAATCTCAGCTTGTCTAAGAAATTACTCACCCAAGTGAGATATTCCCGATACTTTGAAAAGGACTTCCCAAAGATAAACAGTCTAAATATGGAAAAAAGTGGATACCCTGAAGCCTGCAGTGAGCTGTAACTAGAGCTAGAAACTTTGAAAACACTTTTGGTGAGTGGACAGTCCTAAGGGTCAGGCAGAGGAGTGATAATATAATCCAGTCACATGAAACCTTATGTTCATGAAGTCTGGATGAATAAGAATGTGATAAAGCATCTTTTAAATCTAGTATTACCAGGAAATTAATATGAGGAAGAAAACCGGAGTGACATAATTTTGAACTTGGGCACCATCACATGCAGGTCTAAGAAAAAAATATTCAGAACTAGTCTCCAATCAACTTTCTTCATTTTATTTAGGCTTGTTTTTAGTGCCAGTCAAGACTTGAGAAGTAGGATCTGGTTCTATCACTCCCTAAAATAGCAAGGGATGGAGGAGGGGTGAAAATACAGTCTGATCTGGTGGATGAGGAATAACTTCCTGGAAAGGAGGAATTTCCTCACACTGCCATATGTAACCCTGATGAATGATCTTCAGAACCCATTTGTCTGAAACTATCTGTTGCCAAAGAGAAATATGAAGATTCAGACTCCCTGGAAGGAAAGAGATGTCCAGGGTGGGGAGGAGCGAACAACGTTCCTTAAACAGTCAAACTGACTTGTTGGAATGTCCTCCGTTTTGGGTGGTTCCTAAATTTTTTAGAACACCCTTACTATTTTGCCAAAACTGGATGAGGGGTTCAAGAATCCCCAAGGAATTTTGAAAAAGGAGGGCAGAAAAGTCTTATATTCCCTGAATTAACTTACCCCTTTCATCACACATTTTGATCACCTCTGCAGCAAAGGAACCAAAAAGTGAATCTCTATTGAAAGAAAAATTAAAATCTCGTTATGCACATCTTCATGGGATGCATCTGGGCAAACCAATATATATATATATATATATATATATATATATATATATATATATATATATATATATATATATATATATAGACTGACTAAAACTATAGCTGCTGAGTCAGATTTGGGAGGATTGTATATAAACTTAAGGCTGAGGAACATCATACATTCTGCTTTTTAGGGGCAGCAGGCTGGCTATCAGGAAAATTACACACAAACACATTTTAGAAAGCAAACATAACTGAAGGAATCAGTGAAAGCTCAAGAAATGCTTTCTGTAACAGCTCATGAGAAGCCTTGGTGTGCTCACACTACAAATACTGGTGCAATCTGGAAAAAGTCTCAGAGACAATACCCCCCAAATAAAAAGGGAAAATCATTAACTGCTCTGATATATACACAGGGAAAAAATCTGCCTCCTAACTGCAATAAGCTTGCTTTCTTTGCCTGGCTGTAATTATTTCTGTGCATGTTGGATTCACTTCACTTAAAGCTAAATTGGCAAACCGATTTTTAATGAAGTAACTACACTGATCAAACACACAATAAAAAAAATAATTTTAGAAACGGGTGACATGGGGTTTAATTCCTATCCCTCTTCAATTAAGGCATACGAATAAGAAAAAGGTGGCATCTTTATAGACTTACTAAACCAGTTTTAAGTTTCACATCTCTGTTGAGAGAAGAGCTTTATACAGGCAATCTAAAATGTTTGTACAATCTTATCAACAAGTATCTCCCCTGGAGAAGAACATGAAGATAACGCTCAGCATCATCACCCATAATGCAACCATTCTGATTAAAACATTAGCTCATGGCTTTCCATTTCTTACTGCTGTGCAAATACAACATGACAGCAGACAGGATAGTGTGTTCATTTACAGCATGACTGATCATTTGCTACATTTTTTCCAACCACTTTCCAGCTATTTACCACAGCTTGTTCTGCCATTTGTATGGTATGACAGTGTTGTAACATCACAGACAGCTGTGATAATGGTAACAATGTTAGCCTTCATCTGACTGCAGCCATTGTTTTGAATTTGCCAGTCACTTGCCTGCATATTGTTAGGCTTGGTCATTCGCAAGCATTTGACACGGAAACAATACTCCGCAAATGATCACAAGAACACGAGATGCCTAGCCATGTATAGCTTTAAACAGGCTCACTAACACCGGTGTCTAGTCCTCCTCCTGCACAGTACTGTTAATGACAGACTGCTGTTTGGTTAAGCTTTGACTGCAGCAGCATAAAAGTTCTGTCAGAGTACCTGGGATGTAATCACAGCTTCTCTCACCTTATATTTACTAGAGCTCTTTATTTTGCTCAACTGCATTATCCGATAGCCTTCTACCCATGTCCTCATATCTCGCCAGGTCTACCAACTTCTCACCATCCCACGTCTTACCCAATAAAAGCTTGGGACGGTCATGGAGCGGGGGGGGGGGTCTCACCTTCAGCCAGATGGTTACTACTTTATCATGACCTATCATCCCCCCCAACATCTGGAGTTCGTGTAAACATGCCTGAAGGACAGGCATAAAATGGGGGGGGGGGCATCTCACCTAGTCTCCACAGCAGCTCAGCAATGTCCCCACCATTTTCCCCTCTTTGGACTGCGTTTCCTTATGTCAATGTCTCTAGCCTCCAAAGATCACTCACAAAATGCCCTCACAACCATCCTCCCCCCACATATGAGCACACTCAACCTTCTCAGACCATCATCCCAGGTCAGTTTAGTTGCAGTCAGGGGTTCATCCCTTTGTAACCAAAGCAGCATTCACTCTCCCTTTACTGATGCAGATTACTCAAACTGCTACATCTGGCTTGCAGTGGAAGTGAAGTTGACCGCTACTATAGCACAGTGATAAATTCTGATATGGTTTGCAGGTAAATAAGGTCTCCTACTGATGCTTATACAGTATGCACTCAGTGTGCATCTGCAGTGCACTGCTTTACACATCTCTTCAAAACTTTCTAGCACTTTAACTCCAAATTCCTGTAATCAACTGTCTCTGCTGCTAACTAAATGATCAACTATTTCTATAAGTAACAGCATACAGAGTGGTCTTTCACTGTTCTAAATGGCCTACCTTCTGAGCCATACATAATTTGCAGACTTTGATTGCTGCCACCCCTTCCATACATTATAGTGTATTTACTGATTTATCCCATGGACTTGGCAACATTAGAATTGCTTAGATTTATGAACTAAAACTTATCTTCTCCTACTGTCCAAGCATGTATCTAGAACCGCTGGTCTTAGGCTCCACCGTTCTGAAGTCCTTGGAAATGATACATTCTTTTATCAAATGTATGTTTTCATGTCAACGTGACTCACTTAGATTTACAAGAATTATTATTGTAAGTGAATTTTCAATAAACAAATCTTTGTTCTAAAGTCTTACCTGATCATTTCATTTAAAATCTATAAAAACAACTACAAGTTTATATACTTTGTAATTTAATTTAGAACTTGCTTTAATACTTAATGCTGTAGGTCTCTGCTTTGGACTTTGTGGAGCAGAAATTTTATTTCAGCCTACACTGTTTTTACCTCTCTGATTTTCTGTACCCAGTACTTGCTGATATATATTCAGGTAATCACGCTGCTTTTAAGTACACATACATGTTTCACCATCTTGATTTTAGCTATTCATGCTACAGAGGTTTTTTTTGTATTTGTCTTTTCCCAAACACCTAGTGGTATAGCTTTTTCTGATTAACAGGGAGAGTCTATGGTTTCCTTGACATTTTAAACCACCTAAGCTAGATACCTAGACCTGTCCTATGTGTATGTAGTAAACCTGATGTTCTTAAATACAGAGCAAAACATTGTCACTACAGGTGTTTGGGAACCCCAGGAAATGTGTCACAGCCTACAAGTCCTGACTGTGGTGCATACAGTAGGATGAAATGCCCCTTGCACAGATCCTGTTCTTCCCCTGTTGAGTACCCAGGAATCCCACAAACAGGGACTGAAATATATACATTCCTGAAAGGTCAAGCACTGGTTTTAAATCTTAACCCCAGGTACAGACATAAAAGAACTAATACTTTAACAGAATCAGAGAAGGACAACCTGGTGTTTAGTATATAGACAACTTTGGTCCAGTTTTGGTTTCTTTTGCTCCCATAGGGCTCCTTCTTATACAGTACCCATGTCCAAATCAGTCTGTGGGTAGGGGTGCTACAGTCTATAGCCTGACTACTAAAACAAATAAGGTCAAGGGTCTCTGCAACAGCTCTTTTCAATTTTGTATTGAAATGGAAGCACTCCAGGGTAGCCCTTCATCTACTGTCTTAACAGCATGAAGAAATGTTCCTTCAGTAGTTCGTAGATTTCACTGTCATCTCTGGGTTTACATCCTCTAGACAGGTCATTCTGGGGGACTTTAACATCAGGGCTGATGAGGAATTAGTAGCTTTTGCAAGAATTATTTTAAATTATAAAAAGGATTTTGGTTTGCTCAGAACCTCAGCTACCCACATTTTCATTTGGTCTTTTAATTTTGTGTCATCTCCAGGTACTTGAAGGAGGATCCGTCACCTAGTCAAGTCACTTCAATGAATTGTGGTTGACCAAACTCAGGTGGAGACTCCAAAATTAGGATCTGTCTAATGTTGGTGGCTTGGGACAATCACATCAGAAATCTTGGACCACATCTTTTTTAACCACCTTCAGGGCTATATTGCCACTGGTCCTGTTAAGGGAATGGGGGGTCTATAATCATGCGCCAACTTCTCACTTGGTATTTTGGCCCAAAACCATGTACAACCATTCACGGTTCTTGTGGAATTAGATGAATATGACTGTGAATTAAGGTCAAATGGTCAGAGAGAAAACAAAAATGGAGGCATCACAAGCTGCTCAAAGACAGGACGGCCTTGCATTACTTTTCAATATACCATGCTGAGGTGTCTTGGAAGAGAAGACTAAAGTACATATCCAGACAGATCTCAGCAGCAGCAAACCAAGGCATGGTGCTGCTGCACAGTATTTTGTTGACAAGCCTGTCCAAATTAGACTGGGGGGGGTTCTACCACATGTATACCACGACTGTGACTGTACGTACTACCACTGACCTGGTCTTAGTTTGCAACTCCAGATTACAAGTTTTATCTTCATGGTTTACTCCTTTTGTAGATTTGAGAAGAAATGTAATACAAAAGGTGTGCTTTCAACACTGTTTTGTCACCATCACAACATTTTACATTATTTAATTTTCTTTCTATTGCCTGTGGCCCACGCTTATTTATTTTAATTTGTTGACCAGGGTTGAGTCCGAAAAGGGTCCTCAGACCAGTTTACTTAACAGGCAAACAAAAGTATAAAGATGAACATGGTTCTTAGTATTTGCAATGCATACCTACGATCTTGACTCTTGTCCCATCAAAGTTGGTCTTGCTTCTATGAAGGTCTCTGGTCTAGTCCTTTGCCAAATCATCCTTCACTTCTATAGAGGACACAGTATTTCTAACTCACTTACAGAAGGCATTTACTAATCTTATCCAGACTGTTATGAACAAGACAATTATCAACCAATCTCAACCATCCCTTTATTGGCAATGTACTTAAGAAAGCAGCGTTTTGTCAGCTACTCTTATGAGAGATCAAGGATTCTTTACAATCCAGACTTTATGACAGACACTAATGATTTTATTCTTAATACTAGTTCTGACTGCTGTTTTATGTTCCACTAATCATGTCACTTTTAATAATATGTTTACATTTCACCATCTTGATTTTAGGTATTTAACCGGGAAAAGCCGAAAGACTTATAATGCAGATGAACTTTTAATCTCCTTTTAGTAAGGTGTTAATGCCTTTATGTTATTTTGGTTGTTCTTGTCCACTCAGCAGCATTTGATTCAGCAGGCCATTTATTTCTGTTAGAAAGTCTGGCACATCACTCTGGAACCTCGCATGTTTTCTGGCTTTATTCCTACCTATCTAGGTGCACAAAAAATTATCTTGGGGGTTAGTTCCTCTGGTTTCTATCCCCTTGATACTGGAGTTCTACAGTGCTCTACCTCTTGGCCCTGTACTGTTCACTGTATACATGCTTTCAACTGGGAGTCACTGTTTCAGACATTTGTATTATTGCTATGCCAATGATGCAGAGCAATACTTCTCATAGGCTAGTACTAGCCAAATCAGCATACAGACCATTACAAGCCTAGCCAAAAAAGTTCCCACTAGCTTCAAAAAGGACAACAAAAGATGGACCAGAAGAGAATTTGATGTTGTCCATTTCCTAGGTTTACTACAAAGGTGGAAAGGGTGCTACTCTGCTAGACACGTAATGTAGTTTGTTCAAGAGGTGCTGGCTACACTGCTTTCTAGACTATACCAACTGAACCTGGTGATGAAGGTTTAAGCCCTTCAACCAGGTACTTGAGAAATCATATGTTCCGAGATGGAAAAGGTTGAGGAGTGTTGGGTCTTTTATGGATTGAAAGGCTTGACAAAGACCACCACAGAACTGTCTGCAAAGGGAAAAGGGCTGCCAATCTATCCGAATAACCAAGGGTTATTGATGTCACTGACTTGTTTATTCAGGAATCCAAGGTTTCTCAAGGTGAGTTATACATTTTAACAAATTCATGCAAAAAAGGTAATTAAATTCCCCTTTATCAGTTACTTCGTTGAATAAAGACCTCTTTGAATTTACAGAAAATTTTGGAAATGAGATGATTCAGTCAGCATTTTCAAACTACTACAGAAACAATGTAGCCCAAAGATATACAGAAATTAAACTAGAATGTTTAGATCCTTTAAAATGTTATGACCTACATATACATAATGTGATAAGATGTAGAGATGACTTGTTTACCCAAAGTATTCCACTTTTTTTTTTTCAAATTTAGCCCCAGACCTAAGATGTATCAATCAGCCTAAACCAACTCACGTTAAAGCAATTATGAGTTTTTGGAGGAATAGACACCACTCAATTTACAAATGTCTGCTAACTTAGATAACCACAGGTCATGAAAAAGGTCTTGAAGGCTTGACAAACAAGTGCCAGATAAGACAGGACCCAACATTGAGCCCTGTAATGCATCACTCATTTACTATGGAATCTGTGTTGACTCTTAATTTTCAGAGGACCAGGAATGCATCCATTCTTGGATGTCCGACTGTTGCTATGCTCCTCCACACTATCCCTCAGGGACCCACCAGTTCTGGTTTTGTCTCTTAATACTTCTTATTGTGAAAATAGCAATTACTACCGATAAGCTCACAATGAAGAGCCACATTTTAGCAGCTTGTCAAATCCTCTAGTTTCTCATTAAGCTCCTTATACCACTTGCGTATCTCCCTGCAGTGGTGTACCTCCCTGCTTCCTGTAATGCCCTATACCTGGGGCTTACAGACTAAGAAATGGACAGCTGCAGCTTATACAAAATTAGCTACTTATAGGTATCCCAAGGTATGACCCTCTAACGCAGGTACTGTGCTTGAACTTCACTGGTTTCTCATAAGGCAGTGCTATTATTTATAAAGTTCTGGGCCTGCTCTATCACACCCTGTATTGCCTGGGTCCTAACTAGCTGCAAGGCCCACTGAGCTGGTACTGCCTGGCCCAGTCCCTGTGCCCTGCCTCCCACAGACTATTAGGTGATTCCAACAGTACAAAATGAATCCCTCATGGCATGCTCATTTGTCTGTCAGGATCTCTACCACTTAGGCTTAGAGGGTCCTCACCTCTAAGCAGTTTTTAGCTTTCTCCTAAGACTCATTTGAGGTGGCTTTGAATAGCTGTTCTTTTATGATTTTACATTGTTTTACAAAACAGTCACGTCAATTTTATGCTTTTGTTAAATTACACAAATTGTTATCATTTGTTTTATTAACAGCTTTACCAGCTTTATGTCCATCTATTTTTACACTTTTACACTTATATTTCTAATTTTATTCTGTACAGTGTTCTGGTTTAAGTACATGAATCTGAGCACTCTGTTTCTCATGAAAAAGGTATAGGTTCACTTTTCTGTGGCTTTTTTAAGGGGCAAAACCAGTCTCCTGCCTTCAAGTAGATACAGCTTTCCATACCAGGGAACTCCTGTGCCAAGTATGTAGTCCAAAAATATAGGTACCTCTGACACAACGGACCAAAGTTCAACCCTTGGGCATCTGTCACATAACTTAAAAGGTCAGCTCCTGTGCAGACATCTGCATCTGCCCAAATGACACCCAGTCGCAGGGTAACCCAGCAAGACTGTCAAAAAGGGAGCAGATGAAAAACAGTGGTGAACCCTGGAACCAAAAAACAATGGACCATGAATAACTTCTGGAAAATGACAAGGAGTTTTACCAAATACTGTTTACTGGATTTGCTAAACCAATGATGGGCACTAAATAGGCATGCAGTCTGCAACTGCAATTGGCAGAAAAGAACCATAAAAATCTATAAATTATGTTGGCTCTGTCTGTTTCATGTACAAGAAACATGTTCTGTGGCAGCTGGGTAAGATGTGAACAGTTGAGAGATGTCCTGTATTCTTTAGCCATGATTTTTCAGCTACCAGCTTTTCAGCAAAAACATTTTTCAGACGTAATAAGACAATTTCAGAGTCAAAGATTTTGATATAAAATGACATTTCTGGCTGAGTGCTGGCTATTTTTCCAAGTGATATGCAAATGTTACCAAGTCAGTGTTAGCAAGTTTATGAGAGTCACCACAGCAGACTAAGAATGCTGGAGAGAATGATCACCACACAGCAGGAAGGAACTTGGATCCTCCACCTGAAATAATGTAAAGGATGACTGTGAAGAAGAGCACCAATGACATGAAGATCCCATTAGACTAAGTGCTCACAAAATGACTCTCAATGGGCAGAAAATGTTCATGAGTCTAAGCCTTCTTTAATACTAACAAGCTAGATTAATGCAACTATGCAGATACTGTTAAAACCATTTCTAACATGCATTTGTTACTGCGCTCATCAAAGCCTGTTGTGAAATGGGTGAAAGCCATTTAAAAGTCAGGGTAAAAGTGTGCTAATATTGCAAAGTTCACTTAAGCAAAACTGACTGTATGTGAATCAACAAACCTGTCGGACCCCGGGATAATCCTATAAGACTTTTACATGATTTTGAATATTAAACACAAAAATGCTTTTGCTTACACTGAACTGTTAATACTTATAATATCCTCAGTTTCCAATAAAGTTAGTACGAAAGGTTAAAGCCTAATTTGAAAGCACGGGGACTCTGACTTTAAATAGGTGCATTTAATTTTTAAGTGTGCTGGATCTACGCGCACAATCACATTTGACTGGCTGTTGATTAAGAGGCTATGTTTTTATGAATGATAGTGGATTTTAACTGGTTGTTGTAAGACAGTTAAGATTTCTTGAATGACTAATGCATCTGAAGAAAGAAGTTATCAGAAATCGCTTATACTGTTTTTAACCATTTTATTGTGTTTTATTAAAGGTTTATGTACTCCACCTTGGTGGCCCTGCTGTTGTTGGTGTTTTCTAGGTTCTGAACTTGGCTAAAGATTTTGGATGTTTAAGTATAGTAAAGCTTGCCTTCAAAAGTCAGTGGTAAAATTGAAAATAGCTACACTGCAAAAAATCAAAACTACTTACTGTGGATCTGCATTCTGTTAATTTCAACAGCTAGCTGTAGATTCAAAATTTTCAAAAACATAATTAGACTGGTGTGATATTGGGTAAACCAAACACCAATGGCCAGCAATCGCAATACTAACACACTGACGTCTCAAGTAGACAATAAGATATTTATTTAGTATTCATGTCCAAAATATATTAATCATGTTCAAACCGGTTTCGGCTATTCAGCCTTCATCAGTGAATAGAGTTCTTCCCCCAAAGGGAATAGTGGTCACTTATACACAACCCCAACCAATGGAAACATGGCATAGCCCAACATAAAAGTTGAAGCACATTGTCACGCTTAAAGCATCAGAATTTATATGACATTACTGATAATAATGTATATAAAACATAGCAAAATATAACAAAAAGTAGTAAGATATATATGAAGAGACAAATATACAATTGTATATGAACATTATGCAAAAATACATCATTGCTGACAGATATAAATCAAGATAAAGGAACAAATCCCATAAGCACTATGCAAAGCATAGAATATCAAAACACACAAAATGTAAATAACAAAATATATATACCACAAAAGAAATATAAGGAATACATATCTATTTATATATGACATATCATATATGAACATGTTGCCATAATGTACTTAGGTCCTATAATTTTCTGCGATTTTACAAATGGTGTAAAATTCTTGCATGACCATGGAAATGTCTGGGTGTATTTATTAATAAAAAAACCCTGACATGTTCAATTAATTATATATGAGTACATACGCTTATATTGGGTATGAACATATTCTGACCTCAGAAGATTATGTACCTACTGCTACAAATAGCTGGTGGATTAACCAGATGCACATAACAATGGCAAATCCTTTACAAGTGATCATTTAGACCTGGAGGGAATAATGCCCCAAGATTGATGATCCAATATTTCTCTTTATGATTTAAAATGGAATGCCAACCCTGTTGGTTACTTCTATCTCCTGTGATTCTATCTATGATCATAAACATAAACTTAGCATTGGTATGTTTGATGGTATGTCTGTACAAGGCAATGGTATCTTTTTTATTACGAATGTCACTTCTGTGTTCAGTCATTCTAGTTCTAAGTGAGCGACAAGTTTGGCCAACATAAAAAGCTGAGCATTGGCAAGTAGCTAAGTAAACAATCCAACTACTACTACTACTACAGTTACCAAACACCCTTAGATTGTATACTCTACTGGTGTTGGCACTGGTAAATTGTTTTAGTTTGCTAACATGTTGGCATGACCCACAATGTCCACACGGAAAAGTACCCAAAAGTTTATCTCCAGTCACGGTCATTTGTTGATAAATGGCACCCCCACTCTCCTTATGCTTATAATGGGAAAACAGGCTACCCAATGTTTTTCCACGTCTATATGAGAACATACTTTTGGGACCTAAAATTCCCTTCAATTCCTCATTTGCCAAAAGTATATTCCAATGGGTGTCCAATATGTCCCCAATAACATTGTGGTTGCATCCATATATTGTTACAAACTTGAGAGTAGATTCCTCCAGTGTAGTCGCTTGTTTCTTATATTCTAATAATGTGTTTCTATCCTGAGTGGTGGACCATTCGCTTGCTCTGAATACATCTGATTCCCTGTATCCCCTTGTCTATAAACCTATGGTAAAGATCAAATCTAGCATGTTCAAAATCCTGTTTTGATGAACTGATACGTTTAATGTGCATAAATTGTGATTTGGGT